>NW_027153946.1:0-183 GCF_002600585.1 Cystoisospora suis
ACCAGAAAGGTCAGGTTTAAAGTGCCGTGCGATGCATATTCAGGGGAGGAGAGCTCGTGTTTTTCTGACGAAGAAACAGACGAGCTGCCTATATTGCCTGTCAAGATAAGTGGGCAGGAGGTCGAAACTCTATTTGATACGGGTTCGGTGCGAAGCTTTGTTCATCCTGAAACAGTCCGGGAG
>NW_027153946.1:622-981 GCF_002600585.1 Cystoisospora suis
GATTTGGAGGGAGTCAAGCCGACTCCTCCGCCGAAGCCGAAGGTTGCTAGGAAGGCTAAGGCGAGCAAGAGCAAGGCGATGCGGCGGGTCGAGGACGACAGCACGCCATTCAAAATCGCCGGAGTTGGAGAGTGGGATCGAGCTGCGGATCAGAAAGATCCAGAAAAAGCGGAGTGCGTGCGAGCGAGCAGCGGCGGGCGAGCGACCAAGGAGCAAGCGTTGAGTTCCGTGCTGCCGGTATGTTCAATTGTTCAAGCTAGGCGCTGGATGAAGAAAGGTGAGGTGAAATGGTTGGGATTCATTAAATTGGAGCCTATGGAATGCTGTGTTCGGTCAAGTGTCAGCTCTGTGCAAGGGAG
>NW_027153947.1:0-444 GCF_002600585.1 Cystoisospora suis
CAAAATGAAGCCGGCAGTTGCGCCTTCGCTGGCTCGACAAGAATCTTTTTCCTCCCTTCAGTCATCGGACCAGCCGTTCAGCCCAAGGAGGCCAAAGACAGCTGCGGGAGCTCCGATCCCGAGCGCCTTAACTTGTGACAATGCCTTCTCCAATGGAATTGACCAGGCTATGGACTCATTCACCGTATGTGCGACTGCTGTATGTGTAGTCGTAGCACTCATTCTTGGCAGCGAGTTTACGGAGAAGAGCCAGTTCTTTGTCGGACGGCCGGTCCCGACGAAACGGTCCTACCCGGATGGCTATCTCGAATTCATACAGTTCGGCAGCGGACCCGCCACCTGGGTACCGGTACCAGGGTCAGGCGAGAAACCTATACACGAAAGCCACAACAGTTCGCTTTGTTCGAGAGCGGTTGCGAAGAGAGATGCCGATGTCGGCCAGAG
>NW_027153947.1:534-16927 GCF_002600585.1 Cystoisospora suis
CTGCCTGCTGAATCTGGAGGGCGCAAATGCAGCAAAAACACCTTCGCACCCTGGACTTAGCGCGCAAGACATTACTAGGAAAGGTCGCAGATCTTCTGTCCGGCTTTTCTCTGCTGCCCGACTACAGGCCGATCAGCACACCATGGCCGCAGGCGTGGAGCAGCTTCTGGCGGACATGCGGAAGCAGTTTGACGATGTTCACATGGAGGTTCTGAAACAGACCGCTGATTTCACCCGCTTCAAGGTTCGCGCAATGTCAGGAAGCGTTGTCGATCCTCTATTTTCTTGAGGTCGACTGCGTTACCTAGTCGTCAACGGCAAATCGCTTGCGGGGTTTTCTTCTCAACAACTCCAGCCAGTGTTGACCTGAGACCCTACTTATTCAACGGAGTTTCTGCGTCAGACGTGATGATGCGGCACACCGGTTTGGGCATACGGGAATTGAAGGCAGCGTCCGTTCAGCCTGTTTGTGGGTCTGGGACGCTGACACACGTAGGTGTCTTGCACGCATCTTGCCACTATTTCTTGAGTTTCTTGAAGTCCTGTCTGGTTGCAGGAAGGCATACGACAGGCCGACTCGGCCGAGCAGCTGAAGGAGCAGGATATGACGCGGCTAAGCGATGTAAAAAGTCACGCTGGACCTCTGCACGCGACAAGAATCCATCGGAAGGCAGCTGTGTATAACGTTTAGACGAGCGCCTTGTGTGCCAAGTCGCCGTTTCAGGTTGGCTGCTTGGGGGTACAGAGTAGAACCCAACTCCTAGCCACAATGTCCTTTGTACCTTATTTCACTTGTGTACAACGGCCACGCCAGCTCGAGAACATTTCTTGTCGTTTTGCCAGTGACCGTTTCCTGTTTCCAATGATAACCTTACTTCAGAAGGAGCAAGAGTTTCAAGGTAAACTACAGGATATGAACCGAAGAATTGACGAGACTAATGCCACCCGCAAAGTTTACAGGCACATTCTCGACAGGACAAAGGTGAGAACCGCAGTGGCCAGCTTGCTGGCTTGCACGTGGCGCGCCGCATGGCCGCTCATTTGACTAAGTGAACCTACTGGCTGTCTATGGCATGCAGAAAGAAAAAGAGCTGCTCCGTCAAAGAATCCTGAAAATGCAAGAAAAGGCAAGAAACTACCAACATGAGCTCAGGGAAAAACAGCGGCTGATGGAGTGAGTGGCATAACCAAGAGACCGGCTTGATCGACTGTGTCGTGGCAACGAAGCGACTGTCATCTCACATGTCAGAGTTTGCTGAGAGTGTTTGATTGCTGTTTCCGTCATCAGCCGAGGGCGTGTGGAGATCCTTGCCGCTGCGTCACTGCCTGGGTGGGGGCCAGGAGATACGTGGGGGTCAGAAGATATCCAGTCCCGGCGTCTAAAACACTCCAGATGAGGGACCTCTTTTAGTGCGACTCCTTAGGAGCGCAGCCATCAATGCACGAATAGTGAATAAAGGACTAGAGCGAGGGGACAATCGGGACACGGGGATGTTAGGGTTTTTCCTTGTCTTTCCGGGATGCTCTTTTCAGAAAGCAACTAAGGGTCAAGCATCGCCTCCTCGCTGAGCTACGAGCGTTGGAAAATGTGCGCAGCCCCACTACGTCACACGCGAGCCAGGAGCCAGGCACATTCTGACACACGCATTGTTGGCTTCTTTTGCTTCCGCGCCTGGCGACGCGGGAAGCTCAGTCCGCTCCAACTTCAAGCTCCACCTCGGGTGCAGGGTTTTGCTAAACTAGCCGCCCTGCCGTCCAATGCCGTGACAGGCTCTGTGTGCCTTGCGGAAGCAGTAGCACTGGACGACAATCTGTCGGAAGCCTCTTTCGTGCGTCGTCTTCCCAAGAATTCGTCTCCTTCCCTCCTGACTCGGCCTACTTCAGGAGGTACAGGCAGAGAGACAACTGAGGGCGACACTTGTTAAGGAGATGGAAGACGCCATAGCCATGAAGAAAGAATCTATCCAGAAACGGTCAGATATTGACCGGGCTCGTTCTCCGATAGTGCCGAAAAATTATAGCACTGCCCTGAAGGAGGCAGGATCCGATTGCGCTCAGCTCGACATCTGCTCCAGGGGCGCAACAGGCACCGTCATTACCTCATGCGTGCTGCCGTACACGTTGCTTTCCAGTCCGACGGTACATGCACACGTTCCTCGGCCACGCATATAGTCAGACAGCGCGGTTGCTGTTCCTTACCGGGGTCTCACTGAAGCCGTGACCGAGTTGCTGCATAGTTTTTCGCTGGTTCCCGAGGTGCCGTTCCTTGAACATTTCCGAAGCACAGTGCTGTTGCGTGGTTGCACAACAGGCACAAGCTGTGTCAGTGGCAGCAAACTGTTGTCAAGGATGCGGCCGCAGCGGCGTTTTCCGCCTCGTCTGGCCGGTGGCGAAGGATGTACGGGATGGAAAAGCTGATCGCCAATGCGCTGCAGAAAATCACAGTCGAAGAGGTTGAGAAGTCGCAGAACACGGAGGACACCTTCCAGAAAATTAGAGAAGCTACAGTATGACTCCCTTCAACAAGCGGTGCCCGACGCCACGGGCAGGGCGACTGAAACTCCGCCGCGCCCGGTTGCTTGCGATGTCGTCTGGTTGCTCGACGCCTGCTAAAGTGTGCAAAACAACCCTCCTCTGTCCTCCGTGTGCGAGAAGAAAGGCTTGCTCTACTGCTTTCTGCCCATCGTCCTAGTAGTCAGTGCCGGCCTCCGGGTCTGGTCAAGGGCAGGCTATCTCTGCCTGGGCTGTTTCCCTGGTCGTGTAGCGGGTTTCCGCGGCAGGTCGCGCATCACAGCTGAAACCAGGTGGACGACCCTGTTGTTCTCCGTCGCAGGCGTGTCAATCAGACCCAAATTGTGCCTGTGCACTGGTGTAGCGCCAAAACTGCTCCGTTCTGTTCGATGTGCATAGCTCTCAGTTCTGCAGATGTAAAACACGTGATACCTGTTCTGGGAATCCAGGGACTGGACGATGTAATGGACATAGTCCAGAAATTTCTCAACAAGGATATGGAGCACGAACAGCTTCGCCGATTGGCAGCGGACGCAGAAGCCCGGCTCGAAGTAAGGGAAGGGCTGAGCAGCCCGGAGGTCAGTTTTCGGTTAGCATGAAGCTCGTCACTTGTGTTCTACTTGTTATTCATTATCCGAGGCGACTGCACGGCGCACTGATTCCGCCATGAGTCTGCCTTTGCAGTAACCTCCGAGACAACATATGAGTATGCTGGCTCTGCCGGAGAGGCTCCCACCATGACACATAGGCGACAAAACGCTAGCCTAGATCCGTGGCAGACAAAGCGAGATGCTTGTCCAGCTTACGGTACCTCTTGCCGGGGATGGCCGGCATGCGGTGCAGCTCCTTCTTTGTGCATGCACTGCGCAGACAACCCGAGCAGAATATACGCAAGTCCTGCAGAAAGCTGCAGAGGAGACACTCTCGGGGGACTGCGGTCACCGCCGGCACCTGTACGCGGTAAGGGGCGCCTGCAAGCTGGTCTCATCTTCTACATTGGTGGTCGCTCCCATTGTCCGATCAATTATTCCCTGCTTTCTCCAGTCTGCCCAGGTGGGCCCGCAGGTTTCTTTGGCCAGTCTTGATGCACATGCAATACAGAAGTACGATCCCGTGTGCGGATTTGCACAGACCCGGATATGTGTTCATGGTTTGACGCATCGGGAGCCCGCTAGGGGGTATGTGGTTCGCATTCCGAGCGTTGACACGAAAAAGCGAAGCAGATTGAGTCTTTCGAGTGCGGTGAACATTATGTTGAGTAATCAGTGTTTGTCCGTTCTTGCTCACAGGCAGCTGAGGCTCGAGACGAGACCCTTAACAGAGCCGTGAAGCAGCACGTTGCCAGGTTCGGACACACACAGACCGTTATGCCCGCTCTCGCTGGTTCTCTAGATTCGTGGAAGAGGGGCTGCTTTACGTTGTCAGGGGTAGGGGCACCCTGCTAACAGAAGACGCCGTACTGGTCGTTTGCCGGACGTAGCTGAAGTCAGTGCTGACTGCGGCACCTGTCGAAGAGGTCGCTGCGGTGCTTGGGCGGACTCACACGGGCGGGATCGTTCCGAATCTTAGCCTTGTTGCCTGTCTCGGCCGTGGGGGGGCTCGAAAACACACTACGGACACGGCTTCGTTCAGCTGCCCTCTTCGGACGTTGCCTCATACAGCGTAGACACCCTTCGAGAAACAACTATGCAGCTAGACCACGCCAAACAGTGGGCAAGCAGAATCAATGCGGTATTCGTCGCAGCTGATCTCGAGGTGAGCTCAGTTCAGCGTGGGGTACACAGCTGGAGAACAGCTAACCGTCGGTAGGCCGCACGCCTAGTAGAGCGCACCGTCCCGCAGTGACACCAGCACACGGGAAATCAACAGTCTCGTATTTACGTCGCCTGCGTCCACTTATACTCGCTTACAGCGCCTCCGAGATAGTGTGTCAAACTCGCCTCCGTTGGCATCGCTCTCGGCTGGCACTCTAGGACGTTATCATTGCCCGCGCGCTCTCCGGCACGCCTTCCCTTAGAAGTCAACTCCAACCCAGGCGCCCCGACATGAGGCGCCCCGGTTTCCGGTGGGATCTCAGGACCACCGATACACGAGGAATGTTGTCGTAGCGTGCCAATGGTACGGCTCAGTCTCGAACCCGGGTCGGCTCATGCCACTCCGGACAAGGCTTCGGCGTGGCGTTTCACCGCGCGCCCTCGAGCGGTTTCCTCCCATTTCTTCACACGCCAGGGCGACTTACCGGCGACGGTGGCATCCATGGCCACTGACCCGCTAACCCCGGCAGATAATGTAGTTGAGGTCCTCGTTTTTAATAGTTAGCTGGTTTATTCACTGCCAGAAGGTAACCCGCAGGGCTGCGTGACGCAGTTCGACTGGCGCTATCAAGAGTCTGCCGGAAACACCGAATCCGAAATTCTGAGACTACGGGACGCCAGCTTGTTTGTTAGGAACCCTTCGTGTGCGAGTCAGTCGAAGGCCTAGTGCGGTACATCGCCTCGCTTCAGAAAGAGACGATCCCAAGACTCATCGCACTCTTGGACATCAAGGTGGGTGGCGGCCGTTCAAGCAAAGCACTGCTCTCCAGCGAGGGCATCAGCCTTTGAGCGTTTTCGCTGAATGAACATCGGGGAGTATATCAGCACTTGCGATATACCCTGGAAAACGTCTTTTCAGTACCATCACGTTTGCAAAGTTAGAGGATACCGACATGAGACTCGGGACACTGCGCCTCTTAATGCCAGGATGACACCTGTATGGTGACTGCTTGGAGGCTCAGCAAACATAGTGGAGATCCCTCTCCGGTTCGTAACCACCCACCCGGTGGAAAAATCATGGCTCTGTACCACGACATAGCATGCCGCCTGACAGGGGCTTCGGCACTAGCACCTGTTCGTTTTGAGGGAAAGCCACTTTTTTCTCTCTTGCTCGTCTTTGCACAGAAGACGGCCAGGCCTCTTTCAGCTCCTGCCAGCTGCCAAAAAGCCACTTTTTTCTCTCTTACTCGTCTTTGCACAGAAGACGGCCAGGCCTCTTTCAGCTCCTGCCAGCTGCCAACCTTTGTCGGAGGCGCCCGGCCTGTTAGTCAATGAACCCGGCGAAAGCCCAGCTGGCGCCGTGCAGGGAAGCTTACAGTACCGCCGCCGCAGCAGCGAGCCCTCGGAGATCAGCCATGCAAGCGAGCACGGGTCACCACGTTCTGAGTCTCTGGATCAGACTGGCTTGGACCCTTCCGCACATCGGCAAGTGGTTCCTCTAGCGGAGCCTGAAACCGAAGAGGGGCTCGACCTGCCCGCAACACAACATGGGTGGCCGCGTAGCGAGACCGAAGACGTTCCTGCTGTTCCCTAACGTGACACCCGAGATAAGCCCAATTCGTTTGGCGACCAAGAACCCTAACACCGCCGCCCAACCGGCTCGAGGGTGTCGCTATGGCTGCTGCAAGCAAACTGCGCCCTTCGTCGGCAGACATCTGACCTCCGGTACTCCCTAACTCCTACGTCCTCATTCCGTCACACAGAACTTGTGTTCGAAGTCACTGTTCACCCAGCCGAATGTCGTACGCTGCACCCCTGTCCACGTTTCCCAAGGCCAGGGACGGCTCACTGTAGAGCTTACCTACACGGCCAAGCAAAACCTTGCTTATCCCCACGTTTGCCACGCTGTCACTTGCGCTGGCTTCCACTGAATTTTCTCCTTACCCCTATCAACATTCATACCTCAGTCTGTCCTATAGATAGGGATGTCCCCAAGGTCCTGCTGAACGGCCACTGCGCCATCGTCGTCCGGGCAGGCCCGTCGGGGGGAAGCCACAATCACCATGAGTTGGTACTCTCTTACCTGTAACTCATTTTTGACTACTATCGTTGACTATTATTATCCATTAGTAGAAATTCATTTTCTATTGCTCGTTAGTAGTGTGTGTGCGCTTTGCCCCTACAGATATTGTTTCGTCATTTCCTGTTTGTTCCTTTCGCTGAGTACCATTTTTACTTCTTTAAGGTCTCACCCCTGTTCGTGACAGCGACTACCAGTTCCGCATAGTTATTATTTATGGTTAATCCTTGGACCTGATTTACACCAGCGACACAAAAACACTGACGGTGAAGTATGGTAACCATGTTCTGTTACTATTATCATTACTATTGCTCACTATTAGCTCGTTTGTTTCCCATGGTGTGCCACAAAAACGAATGCGAGAATAACAGCTAACAGAAGTGTTTGTGTCCTGCCACGGGCAGTCGACGTATCCCACGTCGGGAGCACGCTGCATCCATCATGTTTCTTTGTGCGGGGGCGTCAACCAGGCAGCCCTGAGTGCAGAGCTCTGATCTCCACCCCACTTCCTCCACCTCTCTCTCTTCCCTCACGTACAATGAAATCCCCCCGGACACCTGCAGCCGCACATCCAGTCTTGTTCGAGTACGCCTGGATCTCACCGGGCACGCACGTCTGCACTGCAGAACAGCTTCCTTGCGGACACAGCGAATGAAACTAGTCACGTCGCGCCACTCCCACCTTCCACACTTCATGCGTGTAGCAGTTTCACTCGATTCCTCCAACAGCCACCCACGTTACTTACCGAGCACGCGAACGAGCGACTGATGGGACGGAAGTACCAGCTAGGAGTTCCCTCACCTGCAGGACGCAGAGCTACATGCCCGTGCCAGCTACCTTGCGCCCCTGTCTTCGCTTCACTTCTGACCGGCGTCTTCCTCCGCCGTCTCAATGTTGAAGAAGAAACCCTTGTCCGCGAGTCTATCCTTCAGCACAGTTCCGATCCCGGCCGCAGGCGAGCACACGCCACACAACCTCGTGCAGCTGTCAAGTTGTAGAGCCATGCACAGGCCGGCTTCGGCAAGCATTTTGGCTGTCTCATGGTAACCCGGATCCCCCTGTTTTGACCCTAGCGAAACAGACACGCGTAGCACCCTGGAGCCACTTGCTGTGTTCGGCGAAGTACGGCCAATCGTCTTCATTTCGAAGCTTCCAGATTCCATAGTTTTTCTGGAAGGTCCTTCTCCTGAGCACCGAATATAGCAAGAAGACAGGCAAGATTGTTCGCGTGCCAGAGAGCTGCTTGAACACGAACAGGTCACAGATGTGAGTAAAAGTCTGCGGAGTATACTTAATACTAGTGACCAAACAGTGAGGAAAGAAACTCGACAGTTCCCCGACTTGTCTGTCGATGCCCGCTGCTTAGGCGAGTGTGCGTGCAGTAGCCCCTACCACCGCTCTGTCGCAAAATTGGCCAACTGTTCTCTGTTTCATGTGTCAGTGCGAAGTGCCAGTTTTCCAACCGCGCTCGTCGCTCGTGGCTTACCGGGCTTGGGAAGTACACCAAGAGCAAAAAGAAGGGACCGAAGCGGTTTGACCTTGATGACAAAGAGGGAGAGGTACGTGAAAAGCGAAATGAAAGCAGCAGTGAAGAAGCCCTGATCCGGTGCAGCAACCATCTCATGATACTTGAAGTTCTTCCCATACTTGAAGTTCATTAACGCGTTCGACCACCTGCACATCCCAGCAGTGGTAGCCGGAAACATAGCTTCCTCTAGCTCTCATGTCTTGAACCAAACCATCTTCATTTCTATACAGGTTCGTTCATATAATCTTTCCCTGTTCTATGTTGTGACTGACCTCAGCTACAAAGTTTTTGCATAATGGCACTTTACCACCGCGCGCACTCCTGATCCCTTGTATCAAAGGAACGGATCTCCTACATAATGCCTTGCTGTTGTTTCCACAGCAGGGGAAGGGATACTGCTAGTGCCAGTTTTTCACTGGTGAAACCATGTACTCGTGGTATAGTGTTTCGACCGCAGCATCGTGTGGGCGTGCACTGCTAATGCAGAAGAGCTATACATAGTTCACATTCAGGTGTGTGTCTCCCTTTCCTTTTTCCGCAAGACACTCTACTCCGCTTTGTACAACTTAGCTTCTCTAGCAAGTGCACGTGCATGAAATCGCGTGCCCGACCTACAAACACCGGGACGATGAAAGCATCGCCGACGTCTAGAAGAAAAGAAGCACGACAGAATGCAAGAGACGAACCGGGTGACATTCTCATTCAGTGCTCCCATGACGAAAAAAGCTCCATAGCCGAAATCCTTATCGTAGCTAACAAATCTCCTGAGCACACAGGACACCAGCTTGACAAATGGTTGGTTCTCCATCCAAGGAGTGTCGACACCTTCTACAGCCTTTCCGAGGTGACGCCTCTATGAGACCCGCAATCCACACAGAGACTGACAGCGACCCGAAGACGGCATTCTTCAATAGAAGAGCGTGCGTGTGGCGCCGATGACCCGCCCGCTCCGGACAGATACACAAGAATCAAAGCAGACAGCTCCTCCGTAGTTGTCAAAATCGAGATGTGCTGAAGCATTCTTTTCTAGACAATCCGTAGTCGGCCGTGCGGCGTGCCCGAGATGGAGGAGGGGAGTGGGAGAGTGTACTGCACACACATAGGTAATATGCCCCGACTGAAGTGTTTCCAGAAAAGAGACAGGCAGATCTACCCCTTTTCCGTCACTCTAGGTTGTCTCAGCAGGGACGAGACACGACTTGTGAACGCGAGACCGTCCCGGAACGCCGAGCGCCCACTAGCAAAGAAACTTGAATGAGGCAAAGTTCAAAACAACACCCGAACAGGAAGGCAAGGAAATGTGTACAAGACCCTTGGTCGCAAGCAAAGTAGTCGCTCTGCTAAGCGGCCTTTTTCGATTCCTCATTAGCTGCCCGGGCTGCAACGACAGCTTGGGGAGGAAGGCGTACGGTTTCGAGTCCTTCTCTCAAATAATGGCCAGAGGAAATTTACCCAAGGCAACTACGGGCGACAATAGGATGAGACATACACTCGAGGAGCCGCTTCAGTGGGACGGGTGACGGATTTGCCTTCAGGAAACGCGCGCTCCATAAGGTAATAAGGATTGCCGCCAAGCCCATCCGACCCAGAAACCCCTAGCAGCGACGCAATGGTCCCTCCTGAAACACTACCTTTTGCCGAAATGACTGCTGTCTTCACCTTCGAACATGAGACGAAAAGACGCACGCACACACACAACGCCTTATGACTCCTGCAAAGAACAGACGAAAACGTGCACCGCTGACGTTCGACTGCGCAGCCACAGGGAAATGCGCTTACGCCGAACGGACTGCCAAACCCGAACGCCGATGGTAGGTGACGCATATGGGCTCACAATGACGCGGGACACGGATATTTCTCTGCAGCACATGCTGCCTCCCATACACGATTAATCCACAGCCACTATGGACCATCCTCGGAAAGCACATGCATAAGCACAGCCCTACTTCTCGTGCAGGCGAATCTATGCGTACGCACGTTGCTAAGCACGTGTAGAAATGTATGTGATTGCGCACATCCGTAACAGATCTGTCAGCATACTCACGGCCAGACAGCTGTACAAAGCTGAAGTGAACACACGCGTGTATCTGTCGGTAGACGCGCGTGCTTAGGTGTGTACTGCTCCGTACGTAAATATGGACACAACAGGCAGTGGTACTCAGAAAAGGCAAGTTCCGGATGTCTCCATAAACGAGTCGCAAACCGTAAGCTGAGCCGACAGGCGCCTCGCGAAGTGGGCACAGAGCCAACTAAATATAGACACCTGCTGCGGCGGTGGTGCAGTCCCTCTGGCACGAGGACATACAGAGACACACAAAGATACCGTACAGTTTCGCAGGGTGCCTTTGCCACTCTCAGCGCTGTCTCCTCCGCAAGAAGGACTCCTAGATCACTCGGGACAGAGTCGAAGCCACAGCAGTGGACAATCTTGACACCCCTTTCCGCTGCCAAAGCGCCGTACTTGTTGCTCATCTTCACAATGAACGGCATCTCTGTGAATTAGGGCGAGAAAAAGCGGAATACTGCAACTCCACCATACTCTCGGCAACGCACACTACGGGTTTTGCCTTGCTAGCCTTCGCGCAACAGCCAGACGTATGCGTCTAAGTGGGGGTGAAAGATAATTCACGTGTTCTGTGCTCGAACATCACCGAAGCGCTAAGCGTCGCCCTAACTGTAGTCTGAAGCCAGGCGGCTGCCTGGGTGCGAGCTTCGAGCTGGAACGGGGCAGATTTTTCGAGTCTCGCGAACTGGAAAAGAGGTCTGGACGCACGTTGAACATGTCAATGAGCTACAAGGATGAAAGCTCACCACTTTTGCACTGGAGACTAGTTCACCATCTCTGTAACTTTGCAGAGAACGCGCTGCCCTTTCTCAGAGTGGGAGCATATCCCAGCCGGTACGACTTTCTGATGTTCTAAACAAAAACAAAACGTCTTCCTTCCCTGCCCGACTGACACTCCCCATATATCCGACAAATACCTGCCCGGCTGCAAAGACCCAGGACACGCATCTCTTCATGTGTAAAACTTGTCCCGAGGAACACGCTGTGGTGCCTGACCAAAGCGGTTAACCTTCGTGTGACGGGAGACTGCTGTAGAAAGGAGACGTCATGGTCTGCAGGCACTTCCCAATAGCTACCGGGCCCGCAATAATGGCGCGTACCTCTGCCACAGAACTGGCTTCACTGCCTCTACGTCGACAGAAAAGCATCTCCACGCATACAGGCCACTGCAAACACAATGCGGTCATGAAGAAATCCAGCCAGCGAGCGAAGAGCAGAACTGGGCTGTTTCGCGACCTTACCTCCTACAAGGTCGCAGTAGTGGGTCCTTGCATCGACACAGGCTCTTACAAGCGGCTCGCCATACTGCAAGTACGGTCCGACTGTCGTGACAATTGCTCTAGTCCGTGAGCACATCCGGACAAGCGACTCTTCATCCGCACTGTCAGCGACGATCAGGGGAATCAGCTGTTCACAGTTCTGCCGCTTCACGTTCGCGCAGACACGACGCCTGACCTCCTGCAGTTTACTCATCGAGCGCCCCGCCAGCGCGAATTTCACTCGAAAATCTCCGTCCTCAGCCAGGTAATACCTGCACAAGTGTTCTGCCACTAGACTGTGGCCGTTAAAAAAAAGAAAAAGCAACAGAGACACTGTCTGAAGACCGTCTGCACTATAGCCTTGGTGTACCTCGATTGTTTGGCAGTCGCCGGTTAAACACTCTTCTAGAGATCCTACAAAAATGGGAAGTGCTCGCGTACTGCGCGCTAAGCCCTTAACGGTTGTCACTTCCCTTTTACATGGCTATCTCACAGGGTACTTCGGTCCCCACTAACGAAGTTCTCTTGGTGTCACAC
Source organism: Cystoisospora suis (assembly GCF_002600585.1). NCBI lineage: Eukaryota > Apicomplexa > Conoidasida > Eucoccidiorida > Sarcocystidae > Cystoisospora > Cystoisospora suis. The sequence continues at coordinate 12,269 of NW_027153947.1, forward strand.
ATCGCGGCCACAAACTTTGCACGTTAACAAAAGTACGCCACACACCCCATACAGCAACTCCGTGATGATGGACGGATACTCCTGTGCATGGCACTGACTAGACACGTTACAGGAAAAATCTCGCTACAGTCGCACCCGAGACTTGGCTGAAATGCGAGTGATGAATCACCAAAAAACGAAACTCCGTGACCAGCACGTGAGCCTGGTTGTCGTCGCTCGGCCACAGGGAAACAGAGAGGCATTCTCCTGGTACTTGCCCGCACACTTCTCCAGGCCTCACAGAGAAAGAACGCACTCCGCGCTTAAGAGTAGTTTGTTCGCTAGCGGAAAAGCGAAAACGTTGTTTTCTAGCACGCGACGGGCCACGATGTCTCAAATGAGTACATATCCGTGACCGGCTCGCGCTGCAGCTGCAGCGTGGTAGAAACTCGACTAACCTTCCAGTGAAGCCTGTCGCACCATAAACCACCAGTGCGAACTCTCTGTTTGTGTCGTCTATAGGCTGACTCGCCATCTTCTCCCAGGATCGACAGACACGGCAGGGGCCTCGGACGCACACACACCCCTTCACGTCAAACTCGTGGACACTGTCGAAGCTATCAGAAAAAATGCAAGACGGTGACCGAAGGAAAGCAAAACCCCGACACGAGCAAAGAACAGAACTCAAGGCAACGATCCAAAACGAAGAGGCTGGTTGATGGAGCACTTCGCCTTTGCTGACAGATCCATACCACAGACGGCGGGAAATAACGTGTGAGTGCGCGCTCACACGGCCTGCGAAGGAAGTACGAGATTGGGTCACTCACGAGGTATCACGTCTCCCTACACTTTCGAAAACCAAAAAGCCTTGGCTGGCACTCCGTATCGACGCGGGTGGCCGTACGCGGTGCACCCAGTGCGTCGCCGGGAGACGTCTAGCCAGGGTCCCGAATCCGAGGGAAGACCTGCAGTCAACCATGTCGAGTCCCGGCCCGGCGTATAGTCAGGTTCCGCGCTTGGGCAGAACAAAGCCGCTTGCACCGTTTGAGGGGCGTCAATAGTTTCTTGCGGGCTACAGGACAACGCGACGTGCCTTCGCTTGCTCGAGCCTGACGGCCCGTTGCCCGGCTGAGTCGGGCCCAAACACAAGGGGCCACGACCGGTCTACCTAACAAGTCTCTGCAGCAACTTCGCATGGGGTAGCATCGCGTGGCTGGATAGATACGAGTTGTAGTTCTCCTCTTGTGCTAGCCTAGAAATTTCGAAGAATTCTAGTTTCGTTGAAATACGCTGTAGAATAGATAGGGGTGGTTTTCCCCTAGGTCCAAAACCCTTTTGGCTTAGGTTTTTACGTTCCACAGGTATAATTGGGGGAGAGGAGGGAACCAATCGCGGCAACGAACCACATCCTCCGCAAGAGCCCGTAACATGGCTTCATCGTCAGTGTGGAGGTATACGGATTTTTTATCCTGTTTGGTTTTCGGACGTATATCTGAGAAGCATTGGTGATGCTCTACATGTGAAACCGACAAAACTCCCTTCCCCAGGGTCGCGCCCCACAGCATCCTTTCTCTCCTGTTGTGCCAGATTTACCTTTCGCCCTTGAAAGTCGGCTGACAACTGTCGTGCCGATCAGCACTAGCCGCGCTTCGCCGGTTACGAGGTAACGTGGCTAATTCAGTGTAGTGCGGTGCGCGGCTCCACACTAACGCACTCCAGCCCTTCCGCCCGGATATTGTGGCTTGATATGAGAGGTGGACGCCGCGGGGGAGGGTGCCCGGGCGTGCAGGACAGGTAGGGTGTTGCGCCAGGGCGGCCGCCTCACAGCGGCACTTGCAACGGCCGGACGAGACGCGGCGGTGAGCTAGAGGGGGAAAGACAAAAAGACTTTAAGGTTTTCGGGCAGTTTAGAGACTACGCACCGAAAAGCGTGAAACTCTGCTAGAAGGGTCAAGCGCGACACTCAGTGGTAGCCGGTGATTGCCGGGAGCGTGAGCGGAGCTCCGGTCGTCACCGTCTCTCGTTTGGACTGTTAGTTTAGTTCGTGATAATTTCTTCTTTTCATGTTTAGAGGCTTTCCACGGTGCCAGCCCCCTCAGGCCTGCCCAGTGTCGCCGCCCAGAGCACCGGCGGACCCCCGGTAGCCTGCCCCGCTCCATCCGGGCCACCGGGGCACCCAGCTCCACGGAGTACTAACGGGCTATCACTCCGGGGAGTACAAAGCGGGCCATCGCAGCCTGTGGCTACCATCGAGTACTAAGCGGAGTGCACACATTCTAACTCACGAAGGCATTTCTCGGGGAGGAACTTACGTTCCACGGGGGCACATCAACACGACTGGCGAATCTCCAGACGACATCAGCATGCACCAGAAAGCACGTGTAATCAACGGAAACACGCCCAATCGGTCTCGGAAGCATCCGGTTGCCCCAGCTGGACGGAGTCAGCAAAGAAATGGTCTTCCCGTAGACAAGAAGCACAGGTTCCATAAGACAGCGCACCCCTGGAAAACGAGGATTCGCTGAAGGCTCCATATTATCCCCAGGAGACAAACATCGGGCCCCGCATCGCGACCGCAGCGCTTCGCACACTTAGTTGTTAGAGGGTGAACGGAACTGTACTGGCAGGACATTCGAACGCAGCTAGTACACATCCGGACAAAGGTGGTCTTTCTACTCAACGAAGGAAAGGGAAAAATCTTCAATGCCAACGCAGGAAAAGGATGGAAGACGTTGCAGTGCCCTGAAACCGATGACAAAACTCATCCGTAGAAAACTTCAGGTCTTCTCATGCTCTGATGTCCTCTGGCCGCTTGGGAGAAATACACACGTGCATCCGACAAACCTGCCGTACAGGACCATTCGTCGGGGGTGCTGATCCGACTTGCTTGAAGACTTCTTTCTCAGTAGGACAGGACAACACCCGGACTGGCCTGAAATCCTAAATAAAGTGATGAGTTGTCTCGCCGGCCGACGAAGGGGCTGTCGTGAAGCATCACACCAGACGGCGGATTTCGGTTTCCTTCTACAGAGTCTACAACTCCAAACAAATGCTTGTAACTCTTGGCGGACGACACGATCGCCCGCTTATGAGTCTATCCTATGAACCTCGCTACCCGCAGCACTCACTAATCCGATCTCTTCTATTAGTTCCACCTTTCCCCATTGTGTGCAACAAAACGTGACAGTACCAGAGATGGATACGGTTCGTGTGTCTTAAAAATATGCACCACGGCTAAAGATCACTAGTTTTGTATTAGCCGGTAGACTAATCTTAAGCAGATCACTTATTCTGACAGCGTCACTCCCACTGCCGCTGTACGGAAAGACTGCGGGCTGGGTGTGATAATGCGGCAAGCAGATAGCGAAAAACAATGTCCGCCTTTCATCCGGTACTCGACTCGGTGGCAATTCATTATCTTGGTAACAGCCCCCCGCCCACAGTTGCATCAGGTGGCTGTCAGGGCCAGATCCGAAGCAAAAATTCTAGAGTCCGTCTACCCCCGCGTGCCAGGACGACGATCCGACGTTCGCGGCTACTGGAGGTGACGACTGTCCACAACAAGGCAGATCTACAACAAACTACACCAAACATCCGGCTCCGCTCTGCTCCCCTTTCTGTACCCGTGCTCCTCTCAACAGCTGAGGCGGAGCACGCTGCCCGGATCTAGACCACCACTCTTGACATGCCACCCTTAGACACACGTAATGATCTGTCTCGGTGTTGTCTCACACACGGCTGTAGCGGAAGACAATGATTGGAGGGCTCAGCCAAGAGTCTCGGCACGCTCTTTTCACGACTAGATGCAGAAGACACTACGATCCACAATGTGCGGAATCACTACTGCTGGTGCACACTCTCCCCACACACAGGCAACACTAAGTCTGACTTCTCCCAGCTCCGAAGAACGCAACCACACAGCGGATCTGGGAAAAGAAACGCTTAGCAAGGCTGTACACGCTGGACAAGCAGTTGCTGCGCTGGGAACACGCATCTATAGGAAAACTGCCGGTTGTCCTTTCACAGAGACGCAGACATCCCGAATGAGGAGGAATCAGGCCCCGAGACCCAGATCCTTGGCAAGCTTCTTCGACTTGTTGAGAACCTGGGTAGCGTGTACCTTCTTCCACTCCGGCGAGTACCGCTCTCCGATCTGATCCTTCATCTTCTTGATTGCTCCTGGAAACCGGAGACACACGCAGCAAAACCGGGCACGCCTCCGAGCGTCTTAAAGACACGACAACTGCTGACAAGCGACTTTCACGGCGACAGACCATCCTCCTCACTAAGCACGCATACGAACGCACACAACGTCTGCAAGAAAGCATAAGCAACGAACTGAGAACGAAATGATACCACTTCACCGTGGTGTGTTTCCCGGGGCTCGTGACCGACAGTTGTTACCACCCAACCTGCTCCATCTCTACAGACGTCGGCTGACTACGGCGCACAAGCTAAGAACGAGCCGCCACCCTGATTCGAGATAAGAAACTCCTCCCTCCGAAACGAAAAACTCCTCTCTCTCCTTACAAACCCCGACCTGCATCACACCACCAAGAAACCGATGTCACAAGTGTGTGCTCAGAGGCGATACCTGCAGGGTTCAAACCCTTCGGACAGGAGACAGTGCAGTTCATGATGCCATGGCACCTGAAAGCAAAAAAAAAAAAAAAAAAAAAA
>NW_027153947.1:17105-22907 GCF_002600585.1 Cystoisospora suis
AAGCCCCGTGATACACTATGCAACACAACTGACGTGTCTACCTTGAACAAAGCGTCCCCTCTGCTAGCGGCAGTGACTTGTGGCGAGCAAGATTCGTGTGGTTCCATACGCTACCTCGTCACTAAACCCACAGGGGCCGCTAGCGAACGCATATCGAAACCTGCAGCTATGTGCTACCATCCCAAGAAAACACCATGACGTTCATACAGCGAGAGATAAAATGTAACCCATACCCTACCGACGTTCACGCCGCAAGACTTGGCCAGCAGAGACTGGGAGAGATCGCTGAACAGTTCTCGCTTCTTCAAATACGCACCTGTATAGCTTCATCGTGTCGTTCATTGCCGCCAGACGCTCTTCGGTGTACTCGTCGCGGCTNNATGCCCTTTGTAAAACACCTCTTCTTCTTCTTCGGTGTACTCGTCGCGGCTGTCCTCAATCCATCTGTCCCACGCAAAAATAAGAAAAAAAAAAAACCGCTCCAAAATTTGAGTAACATACACAGGAGACTGCTGTCATGGCAGTAATCTTGTAAGAAAGTCACGCCAAGACAGTGAAATTCTTTCATGAACTCCCGGGAGCAGAGACAGGAAAACAACGCTCTACGATAGCAAACGGAGAGGAAGATAGAAAAGGAGTACGACAAACTCCAACCCGGAAACAGCAGCGCACTAGACAACATGCAGCGCCCGCTCAACCATGGCGTCACATCCTTCAAACCAAAAGAGTCGCGCCGATAAAGAAAGGACTAGTGACGGACAGAGAGCAAACACATTTCTGCGTCTGCGAAGTCAGGACCCTTGACAAGCAGACGGGCAACGAGCAAGAGAATTGGGAGAGATATTTGAAGCCACGCTCCTCAAGGCACCAGGTCAGCTACGTTCTCTTTCAAACCGGAGTTGAACATGGAGGTAGAGTGACTGGGGAACTAGAATGCGCGGTCCGACGTTGCTTCAAGAAGAATATGCTACTACCATATACATGAGAACACCGCGAAGCTCGACCCCGACCAACAGGGCTGTTGATAGAGCCTACCTGACCAACCCCCTGCATCGGCCTACACATGCTTGGGGCCAGCCAGTTAAAATGCGAGTGACACAGCGCACTCGACCCAGAAACCAGTCCCGCAGAAGAAAAGCAGAAGACACAGGTACGGAGGAGAGGCAACTGTTGGCTGCCGAGGTATCCAGAGAATGAGAAGTCCCTTGCAGCCCATACACCGAGGGACGCTGTTGACTGCGCAGCCTGACTTGATAGAGATGAGTCAGGTTACCTGAAAGCTTGCATGAGAACCGCCGGGCCTAGATAGGTTTGCGGATTCCACCAGTAGGAGGGACAAGAGGTTGAGCAGCATGCACAGAGAATGCACTCGTACATCCCATCAAGTTTTTTTCGGTCTTCAATGGTCTGTAGATACTCTACGTTGGGATCCTGCAAAAAGAAGAGGACGTCGAAAGACAGTGAAAAACATGCCGAATTTGTATGGAGACCGAAGAAGGTGGGCGCCTGGATTCGTATACAGTCTCAGAAACGACACCAAAACATGAGCAGTTCGCCACACTTCGTACTCAGCTCCCGCACTGCTCGAGAGACTCACCACGTTTGTGTCTCTCTTCCATGAGTGCCAACTGAGGAATCACCTTTGCTCCAAAGCCCGCCCAACTACTTATCAAGCACTTAGTTTTTTAGAGGTCTGGGTACGAACGCACAGCATTCAGAGAGCCCATGTGAGCACTCCGACAATCGCAAGCTCGAATACAGCTCTCCTAGCTTCAACACCCGTGCCTCAGAGGAAGTAGGCAACGGACGTTCTCAACCACAGCTCTGCGAATGGACCGTACTAATATATGTGTTATTAGTTTGAACCCTAGACTCGATGCGTCCGTTCTATAAAGGCCAAGCAAGCAAGGCAGTTTTTTCCATCGACGTTCATAGCACTGTAGACAGCTCGGCTTGAGTTCTCACACCGAGACAAAGCAAACAGCCAACGAAGGTGTCAGTAAAATGACTATCTCTCCATGCGTCTGGGCAAAGTAGACATGGACACGAAGGCGGAAACATCCCCCTTCGGCATTCCCCGTCTCTCCGTGCCGTGGTTCTCTCATCCCTCTCTTATTCTTCCCTCTTGCAGAAAGATAATCTGAGATGCGACGACGTCGCACCAACCCGGCAAAGAACGTAATCCAGCTACCCTTACACGGTGTCTGATACGTTCTTGACAACAGAGAGATGAGAAGAAGACCAGAGACTCGACTGTACACTCACGGTCTTGACAGTTTTCCTCTTGAGCCACGGCTCAACACTGCGGTACTGCGCATAGAAGTTCGTCATATCTGGCACCAGATCGCGCAAGACCATCATATTGGGGAGCGGGAGAATCTCCACCGGAGGATTGTGTTCTCTGAAAACAGTCTTGTTGATGCGGTCTGTGACATTGCTCACGACCTCCTCTTCGTGTCGATCTTTCTGAATATCCTGACCTGCCGTCGTGAGACACGAACACATCCAGTCGGATGACACAAGTGAAAGAAGAATAGTATTTGAAAAGAGTCCAGGAGATATCCCACTATGAACATCGTCACTCGCAGAGCCCTCATGATACACCCATAAGAGCTCCGACGTACCCATGGCATAGAAAGAGATATGTCTGTCAGCAGTAAGGCCATCTATATATAAGCCCACAAAATCGACCGAAGAAATTGTATCGCATGTGAACAAGGAACTGAGGGTGTCGGCCAGGATGAGATGAAAGGGGATGAAAATATTGGCTCGACTGTCCATATGGCGAACATGAATATATTTATATATAACGCACATGCCAGACCGCTTGACCGGCATGGACCCTACTTACCCGGCATGAGACGCATAGCCTCGTTTTCTCGATGCGTCCGTTCTATAGGAGTCAAGCAAGCAAGGCAGTTTTTTCCATCGACGTTCATAGCACAAGAGCCGCAGATCCCTTCTCGACAACTCCGACGAAACACCAAGGAGGGATCCTGGGATGGCAACAAAAGAACCGAGAAAGACTTCGACTGACTGGATTGTCAGGCTAGAAGTGTTTGACAGAAGAACAGCAAATGACTCAGAACATTCCCCGAAAGTTGTTTCCAAAGATCAGAGAATGCGCCGAGACAAGAACGTCCGTGTTCATGCAAGGCCCGTGCAGGAGCACAGACGACAGTTCTTCACTTTCTCAGAGAAGCAAAGTATTTGTGTATACATACATGATGACTCGACATCTCACCATGTATGTTGTATGTAGTCTTTATAAGTATGGAGGCTTTCAAAGTATGTACATATGTATGTTGCCTCTCCTTTCTTGACGTGCAAATGTATGTATGGAGGACCCTTTGTGCAGGAGAATGTCTAGACGTCAGCCTGACACAGTGAGGTAGAAGCGCAATATCCCTTCTGTACAGACACCCAAGGTGGGCCTGAAGGAACGGAGCGGGACTCTATGTGACCCTCCCCGCATAGGAATACCTGGGGCGGTGCTTCACCACTGCAAGGGCCGTTCACGAGCGCTGCCGTGATTCAGAGAGTATCGCCCCCTACCTTGCTAACTGTTTAGAGGTTCGAGAAGCCAGCCTGTGCCTTAGTATGAAACTGTAACCCTGGTTATCGTGCTACTGTCGTCGCGTGCAACGCGGTGAGAAAAAACCCTCTGTCCTTGGCGACAAGATTTGCAACCGGTACGTAAGGCACCTTACCGTGCTACGCGGTACTGCCCTGAGCCTTCCTTCCAAGAAGAGCACCCCGAAACGCTCTTGCTACACGACCATTTTGCCGACGAAACCTTACAGGCTTAAAAAACGGAGACAATTCAGACTGGAGTCTACCACAGAGTGGCCTGTCCCTCGTTTGAACGGAGACCGCTGTCTTCACCTGATCAACGAAAACTAAAGGGCTACGCTGTAGCTTTGATGTCCCAAGCATGGACGCACTGATAAGCAGTTGTGTTCCCTTGAACCGCTTTCTGAACCGCATACCTGCCGGTCTTTGATGGCAATGAGAGCATCAAGGATCATGGGACCACACGTGGAAACGTCCAGTTCGTACTTTTGCATGCGAGGACGCTTGTCTGTCTCAGGATTGTAACGGTGAACCAAAAACTCCCTAATTCGCGGCCCCTTGAGTCCCACTTCTTTCTCCTTGGCAACGGCTGACCGCGTCATGGCCGCCGACGCAGCCGTAGCGGAAGGCTGGTCGGCGGGTGAGAACGGAGAAGCAGCAGCGCAAGTAGAGAAACTCCCGCGGACGGGCACGAAGGAAGGCGGTTCGAGAAAACGGGGAAGAAGAGAACAACCCTTGGATGAACGCACGTGCCGACTGCTGGGCACGGCCGCAGCCACGGCGGTCCGGAGCATCCTGCGGAGAGTGCAAGGAATGCAGAGAAAAATGGCAACCCGAACAACGCACCCCTGAAACAAGAAGAGACCACGTCAAAACCTCTTTGGCTAAGGCCTCCGCCAACGCCACACGGCTGGCCCAGAGAGGACAGTTGAGAGCCACCAAGAAGCCGTTCTCTTTCCGCGCTCACGCTCGGACACCACGCAAGGTCTGAACAGAGAAGAACAACTACGAGCTTCTCCCTACAGCGCAGCGGGAGAGGAGCAAAGAAGGAAGAGGGGTTTATCGCGAGGACCATGCAGACGAGTGAAGCTCCACACCGGACCGGAAAAAAAGCGAACTGCGTAACAACACCACGAAACAGGTAATGCTCGTAGAGACGAGACAATGATAAGAGACTCTGCTCTTGAAAAACCAACCACACCTCTACTTTGTCCCAAGTGAGAAAGCGCTCGCTACTGCACTTGTGCTGGGATCCACGGGAGGGGACAGCCAAAAGGCCCGACACCTCCTGTACTCCGCTTGTTCACCAGAGAAGAGATGCACCGACACAAAAGGCGTAGGAAGTGCCCAGTTGAGATGGCATTCAGCTAGGGGTTTCAAAAACCGCCTGGGTGGAGAAAGCCGAGCTCGCGGTTCACGAACACTCTCAGAACGCTACCGGCACGGTGTCACAAAGACAAAAAGTCGGCGGAAACGGTACAAAAACCAGGACACAACAGGAAACACTAGAGACAACTCCCTAGAACGACACGTCTTCCGCTGTTCTCGAGACTCGCAGTAGCTTTCCTCTCCGCTGTCCTGCTTTAAATTTCGTGCGCGTCAGTTACATGCGGCTTATGCCGGGTACCTTCTTGGAGAATGACGAGTAGCTTGAAGCATGCTGTGACAGAGCTCTTCGCAGACAGAAGGTAAAATCAGATTTGGGGTTCTGCAGGTTGCAGAACGCCTATTTCGTGAGGATTCAAGCAGCCCGAGGCGCGGCTTTTCCGGCACGCTTCCTCGGATCTGCAGAAGTTGTTCTTCGTAGGACAGTCGCGCCATTCAACAGAGGGGTCCCTGGGGCTCTGCATGCGGAGCCTTTCAAAAGCTAGTTGGAGACCAGTCGGCCCCCCTGTGGCTGGTCTTCATCGATTTTGCGAGGAAATGGTCTGAAACTCAAAGACTCGGAACGAGTTTCGAAACTCGACTTCTTTGTTGCCTGGTTGGTTCCGTCTCTTCATGTGTGGGCCTCTCAGCTACACCTTGACCTGCGGGGACGTGCTTCCTCTTTGTTTTTTCCCTTCGTTATAGTATTTGTCGACTTTATAGGCTGTTTAAGTCAATTCGTCGATAAGTATAACTTCGTTGGGTCTCCCTGAGTTCACTACCCTCGTTTTTTCCTAACAGCTGTTCAGTTGGAACCCGGGGCTGTCTGTGATACGTCATCCGATCGGCAAACAGTAGCTTCTG
>NW_027153947.1:22948-46520 GCF_002600585.1 Cystoisospora suis
TTGTTCGATCGTCCCAGCCTGTCCCCCTTCGGCTCGTTCTCACTTGGCTTTTCCCACTTACACTATGCCCTTGTGGTCCTACAGTGAGCGGTTTGTGCTTCGCGTACTGTCCGTCCCATATTTTTACCGCCCAAGATCTGTATAGCCGTCTATCCTGTGTTTATCTGTGTCCCATCTACGTGACAAGCTGCGTAGTGTCTCACAGGCGCCGTCTTTTTCCTGCTGCATTTCGTTCCTGAACCTCGACCTTCCCTTGGCTTTTTTGTCGCCCCCCTTGGTTCTCCAGAACCGACACTCGGGCGCCTTTCTCACTCGGGTTTTAGGTTTCGAGGTTATAGTGGGTGTTCTCGTCTCCATACAGCGCGCTTGGCTTCCCACTCTTCCTTCGTCGTCTTGCACATACGCCGCCCCAAAGCGAGTGGCCTGTGTGGACCTTCAGAGGTTTTGCTTTTACTTCTGTTCTCCGTCCACCTTTGCGTATTGTTTGTCCCGGTGCAAGCAGGGGTTCGCTCCCACACCGTTCTTTGAGCAGTCCTCTTTCTTCACACTCCATTTGCTCAGCATTCAAGTACGATGGCTGCTGCGGATAAGGAATTTCGAGCTGACTCCTTATGTGGGAATCTGCGGGGAAGGGGAACTGGTTCCTTTGAGGGCTTCAGTGCTTGCTCATTTCCGGACCACTTGAGCAGTCCGGTTAGGGAAAGGGCTGGAGGCGCACACTCTGACCGCCCGAAAGGACAGGGGCTTAGCTTCGGAAGCGAGGGCGTCTCTCCCGGGGCGTCTTCACCCTCCGAGCCCTCCTTGTCTCCGTGTTACCCTCTTGATCTTGCTGGTAAGCTGCCAGGGAGCTTGGAAATACACGCAGTACGTATGTGCTCTGCGTTGTTGACTCGGGGCTATCGGGCCAACAATGTCCTACCGCAAGTTGCGTACCTGTCCCTACCGGTGCAACGCGGAATGTGAAAACCGTATGCTGTTTCGCTTCCTGAGTGGGCATCTGGGGCGTGGTACCCCGTCTTCGACGCGTGTAGAAGCCAGCAGCTGTCATTCTTCATGTCAAGGAAAAGGATTGGGTTCCCCATGTGGCCACTGTGTTATGAAAAGCGGCGTTGACAGCTGGTGTTGGAGAAAGTAAAGAGGCTCGGGACTACCGACCCGTACTGTGGTTTGTCGAGGATATCCGTAGTTCTCTGCAGACGAGCTTGTGCCGGACACTGCAAACATCGCTCTCACCTCTCTCTGTGGGAAAAAGAGCAAGCCTCTTGAGCCAAGGCTTCCGCTGTATCGGGAAAGAGTAGCTTGCGTAAGAAGAGTCACGGGTCCCCCCCACATCTACGGGATACAGCCAGAAAGGTATCCGTTCCTTGATTTCCTAGAAAGTTTCATCCTCTTCAGCATTCGTTGCTAGTAGGTCCCGAATGAAAGTGAATTCTCGACACCACATTACAGGGTGAATTTCTTCCTACTCTCGGTAGGGTTGGTTCTCTCAGTGGGTCTCGAGGTCAATCTCGACTACCCTTTCACACGTGAGAAGCCTCCTGGCTACCGTCGCGTGTAGGAACTTTTGGCTGAGTCTGATGTTTCCCGTTACGAGAGTGGCCTACCTTGCTTCGTGCCTTGCCTTTTGACGAGAGTTACAGGTGACACGGGGATCCCTGGTTGGATAGCACGATTTGTCAGCTTTACAGACTGTTCTTTGTTTCCTTTCCTCTGTGTCTTTTCTTTAGGCGAGCTGAAGCCTGCTATGCTTGTGCTGAAAGATGGCCGAGAGTTTCGCGGATATTCGTTCGGTCATCAAGGCAGTATCGGAGGTGAAGTCGTCTTCAACACAGGTACGACGAACTGAGCCCTGCAAGCGAGCTACCGTACACAGGGGTGCGATTTGGGGCTTGAACTGGCAGTAGGTTCGCTCGTAGGCCCCCCGTGCTGATGAGCACAAATGTCCGCCCATATGTACGCGCAGTCGCGTCCTGGTCTAGCAGTTGGTCTATATTGTGGACAGCCCTGCGTTGTTTCTCACACAGGTGGAGTTTCAGCAGAATCCTCCGTCTTCCTGCGGACCGATGTGATGTTCCGCCGCTCAGTGTTTACTGAGCCGCTTGGGGCCGCGGCTTGCATTCATCTCTTGAGAGCGATGCTTCTCCACGTTTCCCTTATGCAGGCATGGTTGGTTACCCAGAGTCCCTGACAGATCCTTCATACGAAGGCCAGATCCTGGTGCTAACATACCCTCTGATCGGCAACTACGGCGTTCCTTCCTCTGATAAGGTTCGATTTTAATCCAGTCAGTGTATTCGTTTCTAGCTCTTGGCGTCCGGGGGATAGTCCGTACAGTGTTATGCAAGTAGTTTTCTGTCTCTATACCGTATGCCGGTACCCTGCTTTCGCTTGCAGCCGAGTACGGTCTCCCTCGGGACGCAATGGCGTTAAGACTGGGGCAGGGGGATGGTGTGGGGCTCTCAGGGTTTCTCGTCACAGACTGCTAGCTGTGGTTGACAGGTCGATTGTAGAATGGGCTCCAGGGCTAGCACTGTGTGCTCACTAGCCACGTTCTGAAGCTGTTAGTCGGAGCCTCGGTCGATTTTGGGGAATCCCTGTATATGTCTTCGTGGCCTTCCTCCAGTGCCCGGTGGAGTTGTGTTCCTAAGTATGTGACCGGCTGCCCAAGCAAAACTTACATTGCCTTACGCGCAGTCGTAGAGACGTTGAAAGGGCATTGCCGGGTAATGGCGACGTGTGCAGTTCCGAACCGGCCCACAAACGCTCTCACAGAGAGCTGACCCTCAGTTCTTTGGTAACGGGAAGGGCCACACGCTTGAGGGTGGTTCTGGTGGCAGCGCCTCGACTCGGTTTTTTTATCAGGACGAGTATGGCCTGCCCAAGTTCTTTGAAGGCGACCGGGTGTACGTACGCGCACTGGTGGTCGCGGATTACGACTCGAAGGCAGTGACAGCTCATTTTCGAGCAGAAAACAGCCTCGGCGCCTGGATGGAGAGGCACAAGGTCCCCGGTATTGCTGGTGAGTGTTTGTTTCGTACGTGCAGTGGGGTTCGCGCGCATGCCGCAGCCAGACCGGGCTACAGCCGAGGTGTACGATCAACGCACTTGGTTGTTTAGAGCTGTCCACGTGTTCCTTCTAAGACTGATTCCCAGACCACCGTTCAAGCCCGGCTTACAGCCCAGCCCGGCAGAGCACCCGGAGACTGCAGCTGCAGCAGCGAGCACTAACTCATCCGTATACGCGCCCGTCGACGGTCTGGTGTGCTGCTGCTGATCTCTCTCTCGTACCCCATCCTGGTTAGGATTGTGACGAGGCCCGCCAATGTTGACACCGTGTATGTAGATTTACGCGAGTCCCAACCTCTGCAGTCGGCAGCATTTTTTCCGTAGTAGGTTGAAGCCCGTTCCGTTCTTTGTTGTGGTGGTGCGCCGGTGCTTCCACCTTCAGGTGTGGATACACGTGCTTTGACAAAGCATCTTCGAGAAGTTGGTTGCATGTTAGGCAAAATTGTCGTGTTAGACGAGAGCGAAGAATCCGCCGAGGGTTTATGCACATCGGAGCTATCTGTTCTGAATATGGAGGAGAGGGACGCAGGCATTGCTGCCGAACAGGGAAGAGAATCAGCCAAGTGCGAAGGGAGTGAAAACGCCTGCTCTTCCGTCGTGCCCCGGCTCAAGCGCCGCTTAGATATGACAACTGCTTGGGACCAAGCGCTGAGGAAAAAAGCAGAACAACTTCCCTGGTGCGATCCGAACGGGGACAATTTGGTGGCGCGCGTGGCGCACAAGGAGGTTAGAGTCTTCAAGTCGAACATCCAGAATCCAGTAAGTCCCTTGCCATGCGTCGCGGCCCGTCACTGTCTGACTAGCCGACTTCACAAGGTTGTCGCTTTTAGTGCTCAGTGCCCCATCTAGTGGTTGCGATTGCTGAATTTGTTCAGTAAGCGACATGGAGGTCCTCATGAAGCTATCGGTCGTCAGCGCCAGGACGAGATATACCTACTCCCGCAGCAGTTTAGCCAGGGGAAGACGCAGCCTGCATCTTAGTTGCTACACTCTTGGCTTATGGTTTCTAATACACGGGGAGTAGAGGCGGATGTAAACTAGTCTCGAATGGATCGCTCGTCACGTGAAAGAACAACGGTTAGTCTACTTAGCGGCGAGATGGAGCCTAACTTTCTGTCACGTTAAAGAGGAATTTCGACTGCAGAATACTTCCTGTAAAACGAGTTTCAAGCCGCCGCAAAAGTCAAACTCCAAGTGTGGAATTGGAGGCCTCGCTGTTGCCGAGATGATGAAGCACAAGAAGCGACGTTTTTGCCGTCAGTGCGGGAGAACGCAGAAAACGTGCCATCCGGTATTGGAGGTTTCCCCCGCAAAACAGACTCTTTACGTCACAACGAACATGACAACGCAGAGCCTGTTCAGCGGATGACAACCATCGTTTGCTATCGGAGACTGTTTCTGCAGTACTTTTGGGGAATTCTGATAGGAGTACCGTCGCAGTGTGTCTGCCACAATGAAGGCTTACTATTCCGGCACACAGCACCGGAATGGCTTTCTCCAGACTGTGCTGTAGCTCCAAGACCGAAGCCGGAAAGTCGGAGCGTGTTTGAGATAGCCTCTCCTCAAACTCTTTTGTTACGGTGTGTCCCCCATGTTGTACGCAGGGCTGTCGCGATGTGCTGCTGCTATGTGTCGACTGCGGAATGAAGTATAACATCTACCGTCAGCTGCTCCATACCAAATTTGAACACTGTAACATCACACTCAAAGTAAGGAGTCGGGTCTTCGTGTTCTTCACATATTCACTTCGCGGACGTGATTAGACGGGTGGACTCAAATTGTGAGGAAGGTGGGAGAGACAGGAAAACATCGGCGCACACGTTTCCACGACAACACTTCATCGCATCGATGCGTAGATGGGCGACCGTCCATGGCCAGAGGAGTCCCATGACTCAGGCAAGACCAAGTGAAGCACTGTTGCCAGAGAAAACGAAAAAACATTTGCTGGAATGTGGGACGTACACTTGCAAAAAGGAGTTGGACCATACGGGGTTTTCCGAGGCTTCCTGTTTCAAAGAAAGCTATCAGTCCGAGCGTATTTAGCCGTGTCCTATCATATTGTAGGCCTGGGGTGACGAGAGTGCTGGGTCAAAACGAGGTTTGCCGCTGTGTCCCACTTCCCACACACAAGTAAGCGCGCGTGCGCGACATCCCTACTTCCGTTCACTTCAGCGTGCACGAGTACTCCATAGCGCCTCTCTGACATATCTCTGTATGCGTTGCCAGCCGTGTTAGTTGCGTTTCGCCACGTGTGCAGGTGGTGCCTTGGGACTACGAGTTTGGCGATGAAGAAGGATTCGACGGGCTATTCATAAGCAACGGGCCTGGAGACCCAGAGCAGTGCCAGAAGACGATTGAAAATATACGGTGAGAACCGTCGACATTTTTTTCGGTGAATGAGACGTAGGCTGCGTCGGGCTGTCTACTTTCTTTGCACTCACCATTTCGGCTGAGGAAGGTTTATAGTCACCCACTCAATGATAGATAGTGACCTGCAACAGGCTGCACACCGGACAACGGTTGAGTTGATAGTATGTCGTGATTCTTCCAAAGGGACTTCGAATGTTAGTTTCTTTTCTCGTGACTGGCTTTGATTCGTCCGAACAGCAGTTGCACCAGGCGGCTAACTATGGATCGCTGTCTTCCGAAGCGTCTCTCTGCTTTTGCACACGAGGAGTACGTGAGTGAGGGGTGTCTCTGCAGGCGCGTTATGGAGCGGAAAATTCCAATATTCGGCATTTGCTTGGGGAATCAACTCCTTGCCCTTGCGGCTGGCGCCCGCACGTACAAAATGAAGTATGGCAATAGAGGTGAGTGCGCAGGCGTCTCCCGCAAGGATGACCTTCACTTTGGAGGAGGAAACCAGGGTCTGACGACTTAAACAGTGGACGATCTTCGCACTTATGGAGTATGTTACTTGTGTACTGTAGCGTGTGACTGTCACTCACGGATTTGTATGCAGTCATCCACGTATAACTTCGGCTTTTGTACGTAGCGAGTCGCCTAAGAATAGCCTTTAGGCGTATCGCGATGTAGTGCTGGGTGTGCCAGGCAAATTGCTGTCCCCTCCACTCCGCACTCTGATCCCTTCCAGTAAAGTTCGGGGAGGTTTGAAGTGCGACTCGGGGTTTTCACGGCGATGAACGTCCTATCGGAGAAGAAATGTTGCATTTCGGTTTCGGCTCTTACACAACCTGGGCTGCCTATCATCTTTCAGTGCCTTGTT
Source organism: Cystoisospora suis (assembly GCF_002600585.1). Taxonomy (NCBI): domain Eukaryota; phylum Apicomplexa; class Conoidasida; order Eucoccidiorida; family Sarcocystidae; genus Cystoisospora; species Cystoisospora suis. The sequence goes on from NW_027153947.1 coordinate 29,241, forward strand.
TTTTCAGTGTATATGAACTGTTCTGCGAAAGAGCGAGGGGCTGGTTTTGCTGGTTTGCTTTCTGCCGAATGTGGCGTTCTGGAGAATACCTTGTCATCGTCGCTTTCCTCTTGCCCTCTGTTTCGAGTACACCGCTGCATTCCATTCTCCATCTTATTCCGCTCTGGACTCTCCGCGGCCTCTGGGGTCCCGTCTCTTGGTGGGCACGCTTTTTTGGCATGGTGCCTTTATCTTCTCATTGAACGCTATCTGAATGCCAGCATGCACACCGGCTGTGGGTGCTACCTGTTGCGTTCAGGCATGAACCAACCGGTGATCGATCTGCGCACGACGCGGTGCTACATCACGCCACAGAATCACGGTTTTGCGGTGGACGAAAGTAAGGCGGAAATTGACGACTCATGTTTCCTTTCTGCGCTGGGTCAGACTTTCGTTGACTCAACTAGCGGGTTGTCAGAACTGGCCTCCGGCATCTGCGCGCATGTGTATAGTAGACGGGCGGGAGTATGAAGGCAGCCAAGGAGAGCGAACAAGACGAATGCTTCTTGTGTATTGCCTTCAGTGTTATTTGCTTTTTGTTCTCATACCGGGTGCCCCCCTCTCCATCGCCGAGCTAATACGTCTCCGCAGTTTTGTAGTTTCCTCAGTGGCGTCTTTTCAACGAAGTCGACGCAAAGGCAAAAGTGTTCGAAAAGCGATCCCGGCAGCGACATAACTCAGACTTTGCAGGTCCGGTGTTATCTCATGCCTGTGGTTTGTACTTTGCAGGCACGCTGCCTAGTGACTTTCTGCCTCTCTTCGTTAACGCCAACGACAGGACAAACGAGGGTATCATTCATCGCTCTCTTCCTTTCTTCTCTGTCCAGTTCCACCCGGAAGCCTCCGGTAAGCTGCAGCTTCTCCTGGTGAGGGCGCGGCTCTCGCCAGCTTTTCCGGAGCGCGTGCACAGAATTCTACGTGGCGCTCCGCCGGCCCCTTCGTACGGCCGTCCGGCACCTCCACACTTATGGTGTACAAAACCTGGCCGTATCGGCGGCTGTGGCCACATTCGATTGTCCGGGTCAACTCTCTGGAACCCGGGAATCCTCTCCTCAGGATTTCGCCGTTTCTTTCTTTTTCCTCTCTCCGGAAGTAGTGGCGATTTCTTTTTTCAACACCTGTGAGTGCGCGCTGGGTACTTTTGCCCCTATCTCTATTCCGTTGTCCGGGCCAGTACCTCACAATTCCTTCATGGAGTGTCGGCGTGTGTTCAGTTCCCGCTGGCCGTTGCATACTGGGGGAAAGTTGAGGTGGTGGCCCTGGGCACCCGGTAATGCGTCGCGCCTCTCTTGTATGTCGTGTCCATATAGACTTGCATTTGCTGTGTGTATACGTCTTTAGGTGGCCCTACGGATACATTCTATCTCTTCGATGACTTCATCGCTTTAATCATGCGAGCACAAACACTAAAGCAGGTCCATACCATCCCCTTTTCCTTCCCTAAGAAATTCAACAAAATTCTTCTTCTTGGTAAGAGTCGTGGGAACTTAGCGTCGGCTACTCTTGACTGTCGATTGATTGGCGTGCGCTCGGCTCTAACTCTTTCGGCTTTTTCTTCTGCGACCTGTTCGCGATTCTGGGCGTGGTACGGCTTCTTCGTACTTGGACATAACATCAGTCGTAATGCGTTACATCAAAGTACGTTTTTCGGTGCAAGAAACGTACTGTGCGAGCAAGAAACTCCGGCAGGGAGTTGAACTATGCAAACCAGCACTTCCGGACTGCCTAGGTCCTTCCCGGAGTGGTTAGAGATTCCCGGCCATATGTCATCTGCATCTGCACTCGTTCTGTCCGTGACGTACTCCAGCTCTGTTCTCTGTCGCATAGGCCGTAGAGATTGCGTTATGGTTCCGGCTCCCTGTCGTTTGTGTCCGTCGCGGCTGCTGTTCCGTGCTCCTGACAGCGTGTGTATGTATGTACCCACATACGTATATTATACGGATTTGGGTGTACGTCTGCCAATCTCCTCTTTGTCAGTGCGCAACAATTCAGTCTTAGGTGTCGGGTCTTGCTGTCTGTGACACCCCTGCTCGGATTCTCGGATGCTTCCCTCATGCTGGACGGTGGCTTCCGGTTGCCTCTGTGGCGTGAGTGAGACCGCCTTCTTCGAAACGTTCACACGTTGTCGCCGAGAAAAAGGGGCTTGGCTATAACAAAAATGTCATAGCACGGTAACGTGGACGCCAGATCCATCCCAGGCCGCAATCGGCGTCGCTCGACTCGTATTGATTTGTTGTGACCACTTTTTTCTAGGTAGTGGAGGTCTCAGCATTGGACAAGCCGGGGAGTTTGACTACAGCGGCAGCCAGGCTATTAAGGCATTGAAAGAAGAGAATGTCTTCGTCGTCCTGGTCAACCCGAATATTGCAACGGTCCAAACTAGCAAGAATATGGCAGACAAGGTACTGATGGAGGCCTTTTTGGCTGTCTGTATGGAGTCGTAGCCTCGGTTTGGAACGTCGACGTAATCGCTCTCAGCGGGGGAGCCTCCGGCTCATCGAGGTTACTGTTACATCGATCCGCGTGCTCGGGGAAGGTCTGGATGTCTAAAAGAATGTTGGCTCTACCGGCCACAGAGCGAGAAATAAGCACGAGTGTCTGGTTCTTTCCTTCATTACGTCCCAGAAGGAGAGGGAAAGCGAAGGGGGCGCCGTTTGTGTCTCTGCTTTTCCTGCTTCGTGATCGCTGGAGCTGCTTGGGCAGCGGCTTTTTGCCAAGTGACTAGATAATGCTCCTCGCATCGAGCCATTCGCTTAGGTAGCCAGTCGGATGGGTGCGATGTGGGCTTCCATAGCGGTCGTGACACCCAGATACGAGAAAAGAGGATATATTACGGGTTAAGTGTGCACTGCGCCCTTGTTTCTCGGGCGGAAGTGTGTGTCCATGAGTGTCTACATGGGTCTGTCGGTAGCTTCGTGGTTCAGGACTTTATGGAATTCTGTACGTATAGAGTTCGTGTTGCTTCGATTTGGGTTCAGGTCTACTTCCTGCCAGTGACGGCCGAGTTTGTCAGCGAAGTAATTGAGAAGGAGCGCCCCGATGGCATTCTGTGTACCTTTGGCGGACAAGTACGTCCCTTCCTTGTCGCTATCTTCTCTGACGTCGCGTAATGTACGAGAGGCCGGACAGATGAATCTGAAAGGAAAGAAGGGGACGTCTTCGTGTCCTTGTGTGTGCCGAGAGAATCAGCACTCTGAAGTCGTCCGAGAAGACGGCAACAGTTGCCCACCTTTTCCTGTCTTGTATGTTTGTCCGGTATGAATTTGGGGTTAAGTCGTGTTGAGGATGTGACACTTTTGTCTACTTGTAGAATTCCAAGAGTTCTTTCCACGGGGACAAACACCCATCCGCCTCTACATTGTCATACGAGGGCAGAGACGGGCCAACTGTGGCAGTCATTCTAACCGAGGAACAACTCGGGGTGGGAAAGTTTTTCCTGGCGGTGATATTTCTCTGACTCCCATAACGACGGCCGGCTCCTCGGCTGGCGGCTGGGCCATGTGATTTAGAGAGTGAAAGAGGTTTCGCTCTTGTTTGTTGTCTCACTGTTGTCTTTTGGTCTTCAGACCGCGTTGAACTGCGCGGTGAAATTGCACGAGAAAGGTATTTTGCAGAAGTTCGGATGCCAGGTCCTCGGCACGCCTATTGAGGTAGGGAGAAGCGAGACATTTAGACCGATTGCTCGTTGCAAGAGTGATAATGGATCAGAATTGCAGGTGGAACTCTCGGGGCCGTCTCCGAAGAGACCTCCTGCTTCAGTCCGTGAAGAATGAAGAGATCGGATGCCCCTGGCTCTCCCTGATCCATTCTGTCACGGGGACTGGGGTCTGCAATGACACTCAGTCAAGCCAGCTCGGGCAGAGTTTTTTTCGTTCGTTTGCTCTCGTCTGTCTGTATTACGTTCCGTTCCGGGGCATCCTGGCTACTCCAAAGCAAACTGAATTATTCGGAGCTTATCTAGTTGAGTATCGGGATGCTATCTTTGCCAGAGAACGTGCGTGTGAGTCGTCGTCATGCTCACACTGCTGCGCCTCAATGTGTGCGGGGCGGGCGCTGTGCTGTTGTGTACCTGGACCAGGCCATTATTGCGACGGAAGATCGGGAGCTCTTTGCAGCGAAGCTCGGGGAAATTGGGGAGAAAGTTGCAGAGAGCGCAGCAGCAACCACCTTGGAGGAGGCAGTCCGAGTGGCCAGCTCCATCGGTTATCCCGTTCTCATTCGCGCGGCCTTCGCCCTGGGCAAGTGCTACCTAACTCGTGATAATGACGGCTTTTAGTCCCGGAGTGACGATAGGACACTCGTTCTATAAGCGACTCTGTTTTGTGCGTACACCGGGAGACTTCTCCGCATGTTGGGCAAAGCGGTTCGTTACAGGAGAAATGCCCGCTTGCACTATTTGGCTCTCAGAAGTTCTGTTAACGGCTCGCAGCACCTGAGTCACTTTCTCTCTTAGTGTGGTCAGTGAGATTCGTTATCTACTTACCTACCCACCTTGTGGACTGTTTACCTCTCTCGAACGCTGGAGTCAACGTGCGACCAGTGACCCGTCAAGGTCAAAGAGGCACGCCAAAAATCCGTGAATGATTTGGCAGAATGTAGGCGATGATGTCGAATGGTTTTGTTTACATCTTGAGGCACGTGGTGGGCGAAGCTGGTTATGGACAACACAGCGTCGGAACGCGCAGGCACCTGCTGCGGCGTCTGCACGTGTACGGCTCATAGACAGTCTCTCTCTCCTGTCTGCCCCTCTCAATCACTTCAGGTGGTCTAGGATCTGGATTTGCGGAGGACGAAGCCACCGTACGACAAATTTGTAAAGAAGCTTTTGCACATTCGTCGCAGGTAGGAAAACGAAGAACTTTCTTTTCACTACAGAGAAAGTTCTGTACACCGCGTGTGTACCATATGGCCTTTATCTTGCTTCCTGAGAAGTTGCGTTGAAAAGAAACAGCACACTGGTTGACCCGTTCAGTCTGCCACTCTTGTATTTCTCGATCCTCTCAACCTTGCCATCCCGCCGTGAACGGTACCGGCTGTTGTCATACCGTGCAAGTGGGGAGACTGGTAAGCGTGTCGCAGCTCGGCGGCTAAGGAACCCACGGAGGAGTCCAGCCGCAAGCTTCCCATGTTTGAGTTGGTGCGGAGGCGTCTTTTGTGGCGTTTTTTGTATCCGTGTGGCTGCGTCCCGGAGGTGTTACGTGTCTTTCTGAAGCGCCTGTGTTTCACTGTGTATGTCCTCGCTCGCGTCCGTGTAGAACTACCAACAGGCACTGAGGTACATATTTGTAGCTACGTTTGTCTACTTCCAGCTTGCGCTGTGTAAAACGTGTACGTGTGCTCTTTCTTTTTTTACAAGTACGTGCGGTAAGACGCGTAGCTAGGTTAACGAGCTCGCAAACCTCGTAAGGTCCTGGGCTGGGCTCGTCTTCCCGTCAGTACTGGTCTGAGTTATGAATAGGCTATTCGGGTTGGAATTGCTCTCGCATCTTGCTTCTCCGAGTGAGCGTGCTTCAACTACTTGTCCCCTGGGAGACCAGACTGGTAAGAAGTGTCAATGTTCCAACTGTGGCCACGTGCCGGGGTCCCATAGTTCGTGCTCCTGGCAAGTGTAGGCTATTTTCAATATCAGTGCTTGAAATTCTCAGGTTTTTATCGACAAAAGCTTGAAGGGGTGGAAGGAGGTAGAGTACGAGGTCGTGCGTGATTGCAAGAACAACTGTGTCACGGTCTGCAATATGGAGAACCTCGATCCTCTAGGTGCGCTCATGTCGACAAGAAAACGGATGCACCACAAAAACGGGCTTTTCGTGTTCTCGAACAACCCGCTGCTGGCCTCTGACCTGGACGGGCTGAGTCTCCTGTCAAACGAGTCACATCGTCAATTGTCTGTCCTCCGCAAGGGAGCATATTTAGGGTTGATCGCATGAGGAAGGATCTGTTATCTCGGGCCGCGTAGTGTGTTTCACTTTAACAACCGAAGCAAAGCCGGTTTTGCGTTTCCCGCTACTAGTTCTTTCTCGCGTGCCGCACTAGCGTGTCAGGGATGAAGAGTCCTCTCCATAATTGTCGCAGCGCTTCGTGTGATATCCGATTCACACAACCAGCATGCGGTCTGTCAGGCTGACAAAGGAATGTCCGAAACTGTAGCACCCTCTTTTTTGGACCAAGTTACGTCTCTCGCACAGTGGGGGGAAGCATCGGGCGTTTACTGTTTTTTCGGACGTGCTGCGGTTGTGTATGCAGGCATCCACACGGGGGATTCCATTGTTGTCGCGCCGTCACAGGTACGAAAGTCTGCCAGGTTTTCGTCTGCCTGTCCGACGACACCGAGCAGGCCTCCTTCGAAAACCGAACCCCGCGTGTCGCTGTGTGGGCGTGACTGTACAATGAGAAAAGGTGGCCTTAAGCAAGTCGCGTTTTCAAGCCACAGAATGGTCACTGCAAGGCGAGAGCAACTTTGAGGTGATGCCACGCGTTAGAAATCAACTGAGATAAGCAGGACGAAGAACCAGTTCCTTACCAAACAGTTTTACTGTTCGCTGCGATTGCATCCGGCAGACATTCTTGTCACGTTCTCGGGGTCGTCGTCTCGTTTCAGAGTAGCACTGTGTCCGAGAGCTAGAGTCTGCCGTAGTTAGGACGAACAGTAGGACATCGGAATGGACTTCGGCGGCCTCGCTACCGGGTCCTAACGTGTCCCACGTTTGGCCGCGTCTTTCGGGGAGTCGGTTACTCGTTCTTTCGTCCCTACCAACGCTTCCTCGTTTGTGATGCAGACGCTGTCGAACGGAGAGTACTATCGGCTGAGGCACACGGCACTGAAAGTTATCCGACATTTCGGCATTGTCGGAGAATGCAACATTCAGTATGCTCTAGACCCGGACTCTGAGAAGTATTACATTGTTGAGGTAGGGTAGATATCAGTGCTGGAGACCCCTTTATAAGGAGTCTTGGCATTTCTTTCTCTCTGTGCGCTCTCCTATTCCCTGTGCGTTGAGGCGGTCAACTGCCGGGACAGAAACAGTGGATCGGAAACGCAGACAGTTGGAAAGCAGGAAACACGCGGAGGAGGGATGCCAAGCACGCAGCTCTTCACTCCCTTGAGTCGGTCACAGCAGACACGTTGTAAATTTTGAGCTTGGCAGTTGAGCCGTAGTGTCTGACCGACTTCGGTGGTACCTACTATCCGTGCACGTGGGAATAGCCCGATGTGTGTACTTGACCAGAGTCATGTGCTTTTTCAGCACATCATTTGCCCGGCGCGAGAGTCTCCGCTTCCCAGTCCTTTCGGCGCGGTCATCAGGGGGGAGTCGGCCCGTCTTTACTGCATAAGACAGGGATCCGAGCTTTCGAAGCAGTGTGTATATGTACACTTTTTTTCACTTATCTCGTATATCTATAGGTGAATGCGCGCTTGTCGCGTAGTAGTGCCCTTGCTTCGAAGGCGACGGGCTATCCTCTAGCCTACATTGCAGCCAAACTCGCCTTAGGTAAGTCAATCCGTCTCCACCAAGCACGTGCCGACTCCGCCTCCTCGTCTACTGTTCGGGCTTCGACGTCGTGCTGTTCGGTCTGCTCGAGTTTATTTAAGTAGGGAGCGGTGTCTCAGGTAAAAGGCAGTTGAGACACATCGACAAGGTTCACCTGTTGTGCGTCGTAGCACCCCTGCGCTTTCCAGCCTATTCCTGAGGGACTCTGCTTACCGTAGCTGCTCGAAGGCCTAGAGCGGATGCTACGGAGCGACTGCTCATTACTTGTCCGTGCACATGCTTGCCATCGCCCTCGGCTTCCTTTGAAGAAAACGTAGCGTCTCTGTTACGCGTGCAACACAGTCGGAACTCCTTTTCGACGAGGGGGATTTTAAAAGCTATTGCGAGTTCGCGCCCCCCGGGGAGGACTGCTGAGCAAAGGCGGACAGAAGAGTGGCCTGTCTTTCTTTATCAGTAGGAGGCCAGGATTTGCTATCCGGTTTCTGAAGCCTAGCTTCGATGTCTGCGTGCAGGCTCGACGCTGTTGGATTTGACGAACTCGGTCACGAAGGAGACTACCGCCTGCTTCGAGCCTTCTCTGGATTACGTCGTCACGAAGGTCCCCAGGTTAGTCGGCTAGGGGTGCACTATTTTTTGTAGCGTCCGCGCTTCCCGGGTGATCGTAACTTATGCTTGTGCAAACAGCAAGAAGGCACCTCGTGCTGGCGCAGGTTTTACCATTCGTAAAGGGCACACGACCTGCTTCCGTGTCCTGAAGAATTCGCGAAGGCATACAGTGAGAAGGTATGTGAGCGGCTTCCCTTTCCGTGCAGGTGGGATCTGCGGAAGTTCGATTCGTGCGATCCCTTCATGGGGAGTGCAATGAAGAGCGTAGGCGAGGTCATGGCGATTGGTCGCACATTCGAGGAATCGCTTCAAAAGGCTTTAAGGTGACTCGGGCTTTCGCAGTTGGAGTTCCGCTACACAACGTTTGCCAGCTCGTGCTAGTCGGCCCCAGGACGGCGGGATAACTCCGGGCGTGGAACACCGGGAAAATTTCGGACACAAGAGTGGCTTATGGGTGCTGCCGTGGCGATGTCGGGTGTCGTTGTTCTTCTCATGCTTGTCTCGGAATTATTTCTTTGCTACATGGGGCTGGATTGCCGTGCCTATCGTCTGAGCGGTGGCTGGTATCCGTATCCTCTGTGTTAGGGCAACCGACCACCACCTTCATCTGCGTTTCTGAGCGAGCGCAGAAGAAGACACGGAAGACTCACACCAGCCGACTAGTCACACGATAAAGCGAGTAGTCGGGCCGCTCCCGGTCAGCAAAGCTTGGTCTTTTGCAGGCAGGTTGGTCGTCGTTTTACTTTGCGTGCCGTTGTTTGCTGCAGAATGGTGGAGGAAAAGGCTACAGGATTTGACGAGTCGATGTGCCAGTTTTTCCCGTCTAGTCACCTTTCCCAGGAAAATGACTTGCTTCGAGCCGACTCGTCACCACTCGGCGCCACCACCGCTGCCACAACCGCGAATGGTGCGACAGGAAGCGAAGTCAGCTCCCCTTCTTCTCCCGCGGGTGGTGAACCAGAAAACGAGCAGTTGGAGGCGGAGCTAAGGCGGCCTTCACCTAACCGCATCTGGGCCTTAGCGCTTGCCTTGCAGAAAGGTTGGACTGTATCGGAGCTTCACGCCAAGACTCGGATCGACAAGTGGTTCCTCAGCAAACTTCAGAACATCACCAGCATCAAGAATCATCTGTCCCAGCTCAGACTGGAGGATCTCAGCAAGAGCGACCTCTTCTACGTCAAGAAACACGGTACGAGAAACGGCACTTTATTTGTGAAAGGAATGTACACACACAGATTACTTGTGAAGAGAGTAGAGACGTCGGCGAAGTGGGCAGCCCTCACCGTAGTGACCGACAGGTCATCATTCGAGCTAGGTAAACTGCCTCAGTTGCTGTACTGATAACTAGACGCGGTGGGTCCACCGCTGGAGGAGCGGGATCGAGACTAACGTACTCGCAGTCAGTCAGCTACGGGGACTGTTTCTGAGACAAATGTGTTAGGTCTGTTCGGCTCTCTGGTGTTTTCGTCACTTGCTCGCCGGTGTTCCCAGCTTCTGTTGTAATAGGGAAAGTGGTCCTCAAGGGCGGTAGTGTGTTCTTGTTTTCCTTTTTTCCGGCAAAAACTGGCGCGCTCTTGCCGGATCATCTCTGAGCCTATCCCTTCTGGTTGTTCCACCGTGCTTATCCAGGTTTCAGTGACCGCCAGATCGCGCAGTACTTGCGGCCCTCTCTTTCGATGTCGCCGCCGAGTGGTAGCTGGTCAGGAGCTACCCCTCCCAGTTTTCCTTGTCGCCGGGCGTTGTCTGAGTTTGACGTCAGACGCCGCCGTATTCTACTTGGAGTTCAACCGTGTGTGAAACAAATCGACACTTTGGCCGCCGAGTTTCCTGCGCACACCAACTACCTTTATATGACGTACCAGGGGTGTGAAGACGATGTTTCTGCTCTGTTGCCTTCTCCCCTGCTGTCTCAACTGAGCGCCGTGTTTGACTATGCCTGCCCGGCGAACTCTCCGGCACCTTGTTCGGGAATCCGGGATGATTACTACAGGGCTCGTGCACAGCTGTTGATGGGTATGTCACCACGAGGGTCTCCGAGAGAGAAGCGGGAAGAGACGAGGAAATCAGGAAAAGAGAAAGGGACCGAAGAAAACGACGGCAACAGGGTAGGTGTTCATACACTGGGGGACCCGGACGCCGACGCTGCGGTAGCGGCCGTTGCTGCCACAGCCGCCGCTCATGCTCAGGCCCTGGATATGCTGGCTGAGGCACAGAGGGAGAAGAGAGAGAAGAAAGTAGGGGGCGAAGGCAGCATTCTGTGCGAGCTCGGAAGATCCACTAGCATCTCCCGAGTTTTATCTCAGAAGGCGGGGCAGGAACAGACAAAGCAATGCTACGTCGTGTTGGGTAAGGACTGAACCAGTTGACTCACTGCCGAATTTGACTGTGAATGTTTTTCCGGGCGTGACATCTTTATAAGTGGCGTGTGTGTGCTCTATATATAGTCGATGCGTACGCTATCCAACGGTTCCGCGCGCCGGACCTCAGGCCTCATTCGCACGCCTGGACAAAGGCTTTTTTTCTTTTTCAGAAGAGGGCCGCCCCCATGTTTTGGTGGGTTTTGAGGGTGGGCGTTTTTAGAGGCGTTCGGATACTTACTCTCTTTTGCAGGCGCCGGCATTGTCCACATGCGGTGGCTGTTTTCAGTTCACTGCTCAGAGGGCACTCGCCTCTGGCGGACACACTGAAAGACAGAGTGTGTCTGCCTGTTGTCAATCGGTTTCAGCAATTCTTTGTCCGGATCGCTGCTTGCCCTGTACCATAATACTGCTTCCACGGGACAGCACCCGCCGTGAGCTGGTGGTAGCTCGAGTCTGTGCCGCCTTCAGAGCGTCTGTGTGATTTTCAACTCGTAGGAGGTGGAGACGAAGGGGTGGGGTGTTTTTTTTTGAGTTTTGACCTGCAGGCTGCGGCTGCTATCGCATCGGCTCGAGTGTTGAGTTTGATTGGTCGGCGGTTTCTTGCGTCCAGACACTCCGGTCCCTCGGAAATCTTGCCATTGTGGTACGCGCACCAGGCGTAGGCATTTTCCTAGCCCGTACGGCAGACCTCTGCTCACGTTGTGATCGCGCTCGGCGAACTGACGCTACCCGGGAATGCTAGCGGGAATGTATGCTTTGCTAACTCTAAGACACGTTGAGCGTATACACTCCAAGGTTACTTTCACAGAAGGAAACTTCGACGCGCGGGGAACTGAAGACGAGTGTACGCGGTCTTCTAGCAGTAGTAGCTTCTCTCGTCCGGTCCCGGTTTTCAAGCCTACGCCTATGCTGGCGTATACAATCTTGCAGTGTCTTCCTTTGCTGTTGCGCCACATGGGACAAAAGTGTAAGCAGCATATCACCTGTCCGTTGTCCGTGGCGCGTTCACTTACACTCGCTTCGGTTTCAGCGTTTGATAGCGTTGACTCTATTGCCGGGTAGCCTTGTCTGTGTAGCACGTTCCGTATTACGCGTTAGTCCGTGAGATAACAAGCGTGCCTTTGGGACTATGATCTTACGCCCTGACTGCTCGTGTGCGTGCAAAGGGCTTTTAGAGGTATTTCGTCCTGTAGTTTCGCACTGCCGCGCCTTTCCACAGGTAAATTGCAATCCGGAGACCGTTTCAACCGACTTCGACGTGAGCGACCGCCTGTACTTCGAGGATCTCAGCCTTGAAACGGTTCTCAACATCTGGTTAGTCTCTAGAATTGTATCGTCAGGACTTTTGTGCGCTGAGGTGTATCAGTGTCGAGACAGAGCATGCGCAGCTACCTTCCGTGCATCTGCTTGTAGGTACGAGTTGCATGTGCATATTGGATTGTCTTACTACGTCGCGCCTGCGGTCGCCCGGCACCGCATTGTCTTCCACGTGGCGCAGCGCCATCTGAAGATGGCAGCACCCTACAAAGCTGATGCAACGACACACCAACTGATTGGTTCTTGGGAGATCACACGCTATGGACAAAACTGTGTTTGCAGTGGCTACTCTTGCGGTACGTTGATGCGTCTAGGCCGACGCGGCGCGCGGTTTTTGTGTAGACGATCATTATTCTTTAGAGCTTTGTTGTGACTATTATTATCAATTTTTTCGTGACGAGTGTGATTTTTCTCCTTGTTACATACTTCGCGTGATTCGAGTGTGTCCCGTTTCTTCTTGCACGTTGCAATACGAACAGGGAGTTTGAATTGCCGGCAGGCATGATCATTTCGGTGGGAGGACAGGCGCCGAACACTCTTAGCACAGAATTGGAGCGCCGGGGCGTGCACATCGTGGGAACGAGTGTCGCCGCCATCGACTGCTGCGAAGATCGGCACAAGTTCTCCAGACTCTGCGATGAGCTTAACATCGACCAGCCTGCCTGGAAAGAGTTCACCGACCTTCGCACAGCGAAACAGTTTTGTCGGCAGGTATGTCTGGAGGCCTGCTGAAAACCCAGGGAGATAGAAAGGACACCTGCAGATGCAGTGCTCAGAAGGCTTTACAGGCTCGTAGTCAATCACTAGCTGCAGACAGTGTGAGCTTCTATGTCTGGTTGAGAAAACCGCGTGCCGGATCTCGGGGACGCCCCGTGCTTTCAGCAGTTGTGCTTGAGTCCTTGAGCTAGCTGTTGTCGGAAGCTTGTCTCTAGTAGATTTCGAGGCCAAAGTCATTTGTTTGAGGTATTCTCGTTTGTCGGACAACGCATCGTACCTTCGAAAGACTAGAGCCGGGGTTCTTGTCTCCGTTGCGCCAAGCCATGGGTGCGCCCGCGTCCGGAAGAGTTAGCTGGTCTTCTCTTTACACTGTTTGCAAGTTTACATGGAAGGCTGTACTCTCTCGGCGTCGTCTCTTCAGGTTGGATACCCGGTATTGGTGCGGCCATCCTACGTGTTGAGTGGCGCCGCGATGCGAGTGGTCACTGATGACGACCAGCTGGATGCCTTTCTAAAGATTGCGGCTGTTGTCAGCGGGGAGTCCCCTGTCGTCATCTCAAAGTTTGTTGAAAATGCTAAGGAGGTGAGTCTTTCCTTACAGAGGTGGTACGTCCTACGACGACGCAGAACTGCTCCGCCGTACGAAAAAATACGTGCCTCGGAGAGGTGGCGTCCATGCAAAAGCGTCCGCGTGGAAGTGGACATCAAGCCCTGTTCCTCTAAACCTGCTGGCAGGTGCCGCGGCGGAAATGCCACAGCACTTCGCGTTTTCTGACTTCTTCCGCTACGTAGTTTTGCAGTCGAGCTAACCATCGTGTCCGGGACGTCAGGGTTTTTGGGGGCGTTGATTTCCGCGGGGGGTGTCAATACATAACAGAACTCGGTGCGTCTTCTGCACCTGTAAACCGTATTGCGTCCGCAAAAAAATTCCGCTTATTGTCTCACGACGCAACCGTCGCCTTGTGTTCTGTCCCCCGTGCCTCTGAATTTACTCATACCTTCCCTTATTGGGGCTCCTTCTGTTTCTTCTTATCTGCAGCATCCATGCCCCAGTCAGGTATAATGCATTGCACCTTTTTGTAATCAGGATCTCCTAGTGTTGATGTACAGACGCTCTACAGTGACCGGTGGCGAGAGACCGAACTTCCCACGTTAGTTTCCTCGCACGCGGCTTTGTCGAGTCAGATTCTCCCCTTCAGACTACTGGATGCTGTTGCCTCTGTTATGGTAGGTTGAGTTCGACAGTGTCGCGTCCCGCGGAGAAATCCTCAACTTTGCAATTAGCGAGCACGTCGAGAATGCAGGCACCCATTCCGGCGATGCAACCCTTATATTACCGGGTCAAAAACTGTACGTCGAGACGATCAGGTAAGGCCTGCTCCTTGTAGTTTCGATGGCAAACGAGCAAGTGCACGTGAAATCTGCAGAAAGCTACACGCGAGCAGGTTTGTGTTTCAGCGTCTGAAGCATCGGGTCCTCGTACATTGTGCGGAAAGACAAGGGCACGGTCTTACGGCAGTTCGGACATGAAGAGTGGAGCTCCCTTCCTCTGGGGCGCCACAACCCAAAGACCGGGGGAGCTATCTTGTGCAGCTAGCTTGACTTTTGATCTCAGGCGGGGGCGAAGCTGCACAACGGGCGGACCGCCTGTCCTGCATGGCGTGATGACTCTGCGGAGACCAATCAAGCTACACACGGCCCAGTTTTCGCGTAAATCCCACAGTCCTACCGGATTCCGAACTGTCCTCACCGGAGCAGCACCCTAATGACAAGCCGAGAAGCGATAGCGGGTAGTGGCATCTACGTTGAATTATGCAGGTGTAGGCACTCGCCAGTTTCCATCACTGCTATTCAGTTTATCACTAACCTACAATTCGCAATTAAGAGCATACCAGCACCACCGGTTGACACTCGGGGATGTAGTAGAGAGTGCGTGATGTTACACTCGCCGCTGCGTCGTGGTCGAGAAGTGACGAAGGGGAGAGGGGGCAGAGGCAGAAAGAGAACAGTCACGGCTTTCTCCCTCCGTTCGTAGTGGCTTCTGGTATGAGCCCGGGCTTCCGCATGTTCATTGTGCGTCGTCTGCTTGCCTGTTGGTATGCTCTGTCAGGCGAGTCAAAAAAATCTCGCAGAAGCTCGCTAAGGCTCTCCAGGTCTCAGGTGCGCGTCAATCAGCACAGCTCCTGCTGTCAGCATCCTGTATTCCCGAGTGGCGTGTCTTCGACACAACGCTTTTCCTCTCATTCTGTCATCTCACGTGTGTCGTCTTTGTGTAGCAGTGTCGCCGTTTTCCTTGTTTCTCTGGCCGTGTTTTCCGCGACAATGGGAAATGTTCGGTCCCGCATTCGGAACTGTTGTCCACTCTGTGTAGTTCTGCGGTCGCTTCGACTGTGGAGGCGTGCAAGTGTATGCAGCACTGTTCCCCTGTGCATGTGTTAGCAGCAGGGCCTCTGTCTGTTGTCTGGGCCAATGAGCCGCAGACATTCTCGCGAGGCTTTCTAGGAAAATGGCGCTTCAGTGGAGATTGCCAGCGGGATACCTGTCACACGGTGACTTCAATGACTTGATTGGCTTTTGCGTCTTTAGGTCCCTTCAACATCCAGTTCATCTGCAAACAGAACGACGTCAAGGTTATCGAGTGCAACCTGCGTGCGTCAAGGACTTTCCCATTCATCAGCAAGACATTCAACCTGAACCTGATCGACCTCGCGACAAAGTGAGTCGTTTTGTCATATTTCTGTCTGTGGAGTCGCACACTCAGTGTCACTGAAGCCGTCGTTCAGCAACACTCTCCGGCTATCCCTCCCTGTGTGCTTGTTTAACCCAGTATTCACTCACCTTGTACGTGGACTGGGCACTCGCCGATACGTGTAGACGTTAGTCTTTACGTGCCTGTCAGGGGAACTGCACCTCCCTCAAATGGCCCGCGTAGCGTTTTACCTGGCTTCGGGTGTACAGTTTTTTCTGGAGATGACTTTCTCGATCTAGCACAACTGGCCCGGACCTTGCTTCACGTTCTCATCAGGCCATTTGTTGTCTCGGGGTGCTCCCTGTGGGCCTGTACCTATCTGCGGGGTAACGAGCCACTCTGTTTTCTTCTCTTTTCGCTACAGAGTTATGATTGGCGCCCCGGTCACGCCTCTTCCGATTCACCTAGTGGATCTTTCTTTCGTATGCGTTAAAGTGCCGGTCTTCTCGTTTGCTCGATTAAGAGGCTGCGATCCTGTCCTTGGGGTTGAAATGCGGTCAACAGGAGAGGTGAGACTATACCCAAGCACGAGCTTCGCTCCGGCCAGTTCTCTCATTGCTAAGCTACGTAACCGTAAAGTAGGTGATCTGACCTTGTGTCCTGATCCCGTTCTCGGATAATTCTCTTGTCGGTACTTCGTGTTTACTGTCTCACCACCACGCGGTATTAATTGGTCTCTAGTCAAACGCAAAGACAGCCTGTCCATTTGCTGCCGTGGAGAGACAGGGCGGGAGTATAGTGGTCTCATGCGGGTAGCTACAGAACTTCCTGCTTGTGCTGTACGTAGCTTCCTTTACGAGGTTGCAACCAATACTGTAGTCCGACTGTCATCGTTTGTAGAGGAGGAACTTGGTGTTTGAGTGGCGCACACCGCCGGAAGCCCCAAGTCGAGATAAAAACGAAGTAGACCACCGTGGTCGGTGCTTCAAGACTCTCTCTAGACGGTAATGGTCTTCTTTGCTTTGTCACTGTGGTGTGAGGGGAGAGTATTCGCATCAGCTAGGGACGGGACCACGAGCGGAACCACGTGGGATTAAGGCTGTCAGAAGGCCAGTGCTCTGGCTACCTTGTGTGTTCCCGCAGGTCGCGTGTTTCGGAAGCAGCAAACACGAGGCGTTTCTGAAAGCGGTTCTTTCGACTGGGGCTGAGCTCCCTCTCGTCCAGCGCTCCCTTCTTGTCAGCGCAGGTGAGAAACTTTCTTCTTCGTCCAGACCCACATGTATTGCCAGCGCGAACAAACGGCTGCGCCGGTATCGAGGCAAACCCGGATGCTGGCTCCGAACTTCTGCAGTCACAGACCGGTGCCGCTTCAGAAGGAATGTTCCTCCACATCGACACGCCGCCGTCCTGAATTCCCGTGGCTCTCCTCCGTGCCTTGCGTTTCAGTTGTGCGTGCGCGACTGACGAATGCGTTTCAAGACTGGAAGTGCTGTTGGGTAACGGAACCGTTCTACGGTACTCTATCTGTCGTCGCGATTTGGCTAATCACGGGATGTGGTCACTTGGCCCCACTTGCTGAGTGGGCACTATGGCTCAGTGGTTTCTCATTCCGTTGTCCTGCCGAGCATCAATTCCTGAGCGCTCCTCCGTTTCACCGGCTCAGACGGGACAGAGCCGGTACACTGCCGGAGCATCTCTACATGCATGAGTAAATCACGTTCTCAGATTGTAGGACCGGTATGGTGGGCACATCGACAGTCCCTGACTTTTTTGCTCGCGGGTCCCTTACCCTTAGGTCCTCTCGCCGCAAAACTTGAGTTGGAACCCTGCTTGAAGCTCCTTCTCGATATGGGCTTCACCATCTACGCTACGGAAGGTGAGACCGGCCCCCCTGAACGCCCCTGCTGCAGTTGCCGCGCCTGCTTGCGCACTGGGGGCAGAAGCCATTTCCTTAGAGTGTTTCCTCGGTAGCTTGACAGTGTGTAGCTGCAGGTGCTGAATTCGTCTGTGGCCCCCCCCCCCTGCTCGAACTGATGCCAGTGGATGCCGAAAACCGCGACGA
>NW_027153948.1:0-680 GCF_002600585.1 Cystoisospora suis
CCCCCTCCCGTAGACGAGATGTGCAGCCGGAGACGAAAAGTCGAAGGGGAGAGAACCGCAATAAGCCCTTCGAGTGTCTTCCTGCTAGACTAATCATGAACCGGGTGTTATCTCCCGCCTTTGTTTCTTTCCTCCCTCCTAAAAGACGATTTTTCTCCTCCTTTCTTTCTGGCTTTGTCTTGCTTCCCAACATTCGTCGTCGCGGGGGGAAAAAACAGGTGAGAGAATACATAATACACACCCGGTACCCTAAACCCACATGCAAAGAAATCAAACTTAGCTGCCTGGTATACTTCTTACCAGTCGTCTTCTGGCTTGTACCTTACTGGCATTATCTATGGACGGCATTCTTCCAGTTGAACTTCAGTAGGGGCTGTAAGACTCTCTTCTGAAGATGATCTCGCTGATCGTTCAGGCACATCCTTGCAAAGCACTCACTGTAACGTGACACGAGGGGTCCACTTTTTCTCTAAACTTCCTTCTTTGTTCGTACCATAGCTTCTCTCTTTCTTTCTTCACTTTTGTCTACGTTCCACACAGCGCCCACTGCGGTGAACTCTTCCACACCTTTCTCAGGCTACGCGAATGGGCGGAAATTCGTCTTTATTTCGTCCGAGGCTCATCCAAATTCGTAGTTTCGGGTCTTCCCTCGCTCTCCTTGCGGCGTCTTCTTCTTCTTC
>NW_027153948.1:742-187394 GCF_002600585.1 Cystoisospora suis
CATCTTCTTTCCTTCTTATCGTTTGACTACGCACAAGTGAAAGCGAACTCGAAGAAATTTCCAAAACTTATCTTCTCTCGAAGAGACTTCTTACTTGCTCAGTATGCTAAAGGACATGCTCACGTCGCAGATCATCTTGTCTGCCTTTTAGTCTCTCCACTTTCAAACTCTTTTTCTTTATACCCATCACCTCATCCCTTGTCGGTCAAAACCTCCATTCCCTTCACTCGTGTATCTTCAAGGCGTAATTCAACTTCTCTATCCTCTTTCTCCAACGAAGAGACACGATTTCGCTACGCGTATTGCTCGTGAGTACTATACTGCTTCTACCGAAGGAGTTATTCTCTTCTCCCAAGAAGAACGAAAGAACCATGTTGAGAAGAGCAGTTCACTCAAACAAGGGAAGACGATTATGCTGATGACGATGACATGAAGACTCCCGGCTTTGTCTGATTTTTTAACGTCTTTCATATCTCTCTCTCCTCGATTCTGCTACGGGGCTAGCCGGTGCCGTGTACCAAGAAGTGTGTAAACATCCCGAGAGAAGACAAAAGAAGAAACTGGTTCGTCTCTTTCTTCAAGAGAATTCTCTTATGCTTTATTGCTCATGAGGCTGAGAAAGGAAGCCGGCGTAACTCTTGTCTTCTTGGGTGAAATACTCGGTCACAAGAACCTCCATACCAGTGGTATGAGTCGAGAAGGCAAAGGGCAAGTTGAAGAGAGAGAAGTCAGCCCGTGGAAGGTTTCTATACGTTTGATTTCATGAAATTTCCCTTGAGGAGAAATCTCTGCCTTATTGTGTGGAAAGGACTCCGTCAATCATCTAAACACCGTTTTCGCCGTCTCCGTTCAACAACATGCTGTGGGTCGATAAGCATTCGCCTCTGTGGCTTGATGAGCTGTCAGTACACCCGGAGCTCTCTCATCTTCTCTTGAAGGTAAAGAATCCGACATATCCCGCGTTCCCTTACTCGGTCGTTGTAGTGTTTTCTTTCTTGCGCCTCATCACACATATCTCACAGAACGCCCCTCTTCATCTGAGGGACTGGATCTACGCTGCAGCAGAAGCATTGGGGTTTAATCACGACATGCACATAAGTGGACACATACCTACCTACCCGAGCTATACTCCGTGTCTTCGATACAACAATGTCTAGCATCGGCTGGATCGACGATGTAGGTACATACACAAGGAGTAGATAGACACCTTCTCTCGACTAATGTCTGTATGTGAACCTCGGTGTGCCTTGCATCCATAGATATGTATATCTATTCGTAAACATATATATGTATATGCACACCTACAGGACGTTTTCCGCGGGATCTCTTCGTGTGTTTTTATGTATATATGTATGTGTGTCAGTCGCCCAGGTCTACACATTCTCCGGGTACGACAATAGCAAGCAGACATAAAACTATGTGGTTCTCATTATGTCTTTTTCACCAAACCTCGGCAGTTTCTCTGTTGTCCGATTGTTCATAACATTGCTCTTTTACTCTCTTTCGCCAGCATATCCTGCCAGTCCGAATACAACTCTCGACACATGTCTCCCGACTCCTCTGTCCCGTTGCAAGAGAGAAGTTCTTCTTACACTTGATCTCCCTCTCTACGGATAGTATTTATACGTGAATGAAACCCCTCTCATAATACACACATGTGTACCCGTATATATATATATGTATGCATATATATATATATATACCTAGTTCGGATACCAGCAGTTTATTACTAAAGAAGAACTGTAGGAATGACCACTGAGGCTTCAGGCGGTTCTTGTTTCTTTCTATCATTGCTGAAGCCTTGTAAAGGAATGAAGAAAAATGTTGTGTTCATCCTTTCTTGCTCTTTTTTGCTTTCGCCCCAGCAAGCAGCTTCTCCGTCTTTACCTCATCTACTTTTCTATGGACCGTCAGGCGCAGGAAAGAAGACAAGAGCTCTTGCTCTCGTCAGACAGATCTTTGGTGAAGCTGTTAGTAAGGTAAACTCTCTTTCTTCCTTTCATACATACTAGCTCATTCTACGTGTGTTTAAAAAATACATATCGGGAGATATCTATTTATATATGTAGCTTCGTATATGTATGTGCATATCTCTTTGTATTTGTATGCTGCCTTACTTCGTATCTATCCGAACACATGCTGTACGTGTGTCTCTTCGGTCGCGCTGATAGACATGGAGCGCGATCTTCTTCGTAGAGGGCGAGGAAATAAACAAGTCTCTTGTGAATGAGCAGCACTATTCAGATAAACACACATATTCTATGAAGCCAGGCCTCGGCATATAGATAGCTATAAGAATCTGGATAGATGCATCGGTCTTTCTTGAGTGGAGACTTCTTCTCTCTCCTCTCATTAAGCGAACCTGAGCGTCGGTGCTTCTCCTTGCGGTATGCCCTGCAATCAGAACAAGCAATTGCAGCTCCCATGGCTAGGTGTATGCGATATATATGTATGTATAAATCCATTCGTGTATCTATCTGTCTACGTATATGTTTACAAATCGAGATGTAGTGTTAGTGACTCCTGATGGTGTTGCATTGTGGAAGAAAGACATCACACTGCAGGAACTGCAAAGGGAGGGAGGAGTGGGGCTGATAGATCAGTCAGGTACAGCTGATCATCGATCAAGGGAAGAAGAGTGAATGCTGTCTGTATCTACGTCTATCTGACTCTCTTTCCATAAGGCGAGTTGTCGTTGCTCGTGTCGAAAACAAACCATCAGGTGCATGTAGAGACTTTCGCCGACAAGGAGACAGGCACTGAAGCGACGGTGTGTAGATCTCCTCATCATATTCTTCGTAAGTACATGCAAACAGAGAAACAGACAGATAGGCGTGCAGGCGGGAGGAGGTCTGATTAGCAAAGAAAGGGTAGCAAAAGGAAGAAATACAGACAGGTAGTCAGAGAGAAAAGCATAGAGGGAAGAGTTTCTTGCTTAAGCAAGGAAGACGATACGAGAGAAAGAAAAAAGCGCATTCGGAGGTATATGGATATGTCTGTATATCCGTAGAGACAGACTTAGGAGGTTGATATTTTACTCAGCACGACATGACAGAAAGAAATCCCTTGGATCTTGTCTTCGTTGACCTTCAATTGATTGTATATAGAAAGTCATAGTTACAGACGAACGTGTGTCTGCCTAAAGAGAGTGAGAGAGAGAGAGCAGTACATATACACGTGTATCTTCATGCAGTACTAGAGTTTAGATGTGTATGGGCTGTTAGGTGGCGCTGAAGAGTAGTGTTACGAGGAGGTACGTCGATTCAAGACTTCTATCAGTTCCGTCTCTATCTCATCCATGTCTACAACACGTCTCTATTTGAGACGTAGCGACTACGTATGGTATATTCCTTAGGTGTCTATACAGTGGAAAGACAGCGCCGATGCTCTTCATTCTTGCTTTTCTGTGGTGTGTCTTGTTTCATCTTTTGTACCAAGTGTCTTGCATGGAATTCGGACTGAAGGATCGCGCGATAGTTCAATCCATTATCAAAGATATCGCGGAGAGTACGCCTGTTTCAGGAGGACTTTCGTCAAGTTTCTTCACGCCTGTGAAAGCTGTCAATACACCTCCTTTCAAAAGTATGTTGATGAATAGAAGAAAGAACATGTAACATCATACACGTGGGGAAGGCTGGATATACCAAGGGATATGATCCTCTGTCCATTATCCTATCAGCTCTTTTGTGTGTAAGAGCGCACGGCCTACTAGTAAGGCCTTCACAGTTTGAGACTGAACTGGCTTGACGCACTCGTTTGTCTTCATAAAGCACACTCAGGTATTTGTGTGTGGATGTGGTCTTCACGAATATGCATGTATATGTGGAGGTTGGAAAGGTAGAAGGATATACGTGTGAGTAGATATCTACAAGGTAGCATGTTGTCCTCATGCAACGCACACGCTCAGTTGGCATGCTCGCGTACGTCCTAGATTTCCGTGTATGCGCGCCGCGCCTGTTCATGGATTACCGCACACCTCCACACTGATACATGCATCTTTATCTCGATAGGTCGATGCATGTAATCTATGTGTGCGCATATACATGTGTACGCCTATACCCTTATACGAGTACGTGCACCACTGTATATATATATATATATATATGAATTACATATATATATATAGAGAGAGAGATCTCTGTCGTGTGGAGTTGGGAGGGAGCCAGGAGTTACATGAATAGACAGGGCCTTTTACGGAATTACGACTGATGCTATCTAGTCGTTCGGTACAAGGAACATTCTCTTCGATTGAACAGTCAAGGAACGCAAAGAAAGGTGTCCAAGCATCAGTTCTTTCCTAGAAGGTCGAAATCTACACGGATAGGTATACAGATGTTAGGAGATTCGGAGTAGACACTGGAGATGGAGACTTCTATAAAGCTGAATACGTGTGTAGTTTGTAGCGCGACTTCTCTATCTTTTCTTCTTCGTACACTCTCGTGCTCCGTGTCTTTTCTTTTTCTCCTTCTTCTGCATGACATGTCATCCGTCTTCGTCGTTGTGCTGAGCACCGTCCACTCACAGATATCGTATATGTGCTTCTGTCTTCTTCAAGGTTTCTTCTCGATCGTGCTCTGTCGTTCTTTTCCTTCCAGTATGTATCTTCCAAGATGCAGATCTCCTGTCAGATGGAGCACAGCATGCCCTGCGTAGAACCCTCGAGACGTACTCATCAAGACTAAAGTTTATCTTTCTGGTCGAGAGAATAGAGAGATTATCGTCTCCTCTCAAGAGTCGATGCTTTTGTATCCGTGTGCCTCTTCCCTCTCATAGGGAGGTTGTCTCCGTTCTACGGTCTGTCTGTTCTAAGGAAGGAATCACGGTAAGAAGTATGTTTGATAGAAGTAAAGTTTCTTCCTCTTCACCTGGTTCTCTTCTTTTCTTTTCAACTCGCGAGCCTTTTACACAATCATTCTACCTCTCTCTCAGTCTTCTCCATATTTGCTAAGCTCATCTCTCTATATATATGTATGGGTATGGACATATACGTATGTATCTATCTGTATATATAGGTATCTTCGTGTGTTTGCACACGTGGAGGTGTGTGTGTATGTAGAAGAAGGATGGAGATTGTAGTGTGTCAGAAGCACCGTTGAATAGAAGGGAGGCCGGAGACTTGTGAATATGCTTGTGGCCTCGGCAGCAGTCGGTCTATGGTTTTCTATGGCTAGCTAGGCAAGTGTCTTTGATGAGACGAAAGAGGGAGGAGAGAAGGGATAAAGAGAGGAGGGAGGAAGGACTCACTATCACAGTCCTCTTAATAAGAAGATCAAAGCTTGGCCGCATTCCCTCACTAGAGAATTTCTTGAATACGAACATCGGCTGAATTCTAACATCTTGCTGATGAGTCTTCCCTTGAGAAGGTTGGGGGGCACCTGTTCTTTTCTTCTTGCTTGTGGTTCGCTGGCTCTGTAAAACTTGTCTTTTGTGTGGAAAATTTCTCTCTGTTAGGACAAGAAAATAATATGCGAAGCTCTTCTCTTCTCTGTTCCTTGTAGCCTAGACTCCTCTTCGTGCTTCATAATAAATTGCTAGCTTAGAAAGAAGAAGAACGGAAGACAAGAAGTTAACAAGCAAGGACAGGGATGTTGCTAGATGGGAGGTCTATATCTGCCATATGTCTCTTTATGTGCATATATATATATATATATATACATATATATACATGTGCGTTCCCATATATACACAGGTGGCTACATATAGATTTGGACAGCTGGACTCTAACATACCTCCTTTTGAGGAGTATCAGTGTTTCCATTGTGAATGTGAATCGACGTTTCTCGTCCTCTCTCATTCTTATGGGAATATCTAAAGTTTCCAGACTTTCTTTGTCTCCTTTCTTTCTTCTCATTGATGCTTTTTTCACGCAGACAGAGATGGCTCCAGATGTTTTCCTTCAGACCATCTCTCAGCAAAGCCACCGGAACCTTCGTCGATCTGTTTTAGCTTTAGAGAGTATAGCTACACAGAATTTTACTTCTTCTTCCCCAAGTGCTCTTTCTGAGAGTGATATGGCGAAGTTAAAAAGCAAGCCTTTTGTCTTTCCTACAAGTGAAAACTCCCCTTTTCCTTTACCATGGGAAAGACTGGCAGATGAAATTGGAATCCGGGTGTATAGACAGCAGAATCCTCGCAGTTTAGCGGAATGTCGTGGTATGGTATATGATCTTTTAGCCGTTCTAATTCCAGGAGATTTGATCATCTCAAGAGTTCTTGATAAGCTTCTAAAACTTGTGAAGTTTCCCAAAAGCATTGCAAGTGGAGCTGGAGGAGGAAGAGGAGGAGGGAAAAGTCCTAGTCTTCAAACGAGTCAGAGTATGAGATTCTCTAATTCTCAGAATACTCCTACAAGGGGTGGGAGTGGAGTAGGAGGACAGGGGCAACAAGGAGGGGGAGGAGGAAATGAATCAATTGAGTTAACGTCGATGCTTGTTCATGCTGCTGCACACTTTTCACATACCTTGAAGAAAGGTTCAAAAGAAGTCATTCATGTTGAAGCTTTCTTAGCTCAGGCGATGCGTCTTTTGAAGTTGGCGGGAGTGGGTGGAGCAGATTAGATCAGCGTGCAAAGGAAGGTGTCGATCTACATGTATATGGAGCCTGTCTTTGGATGATCGTATAGATCAAGGCCTGCACCTACAGATGTATAGACATCTGAGGTGCAGGCCTTGATCTGCGAATCTATCTGTCAATTACCTGCTATTCTACAAGCAACCTTTGTATCTGTCTAGTCTGCCTAGCTACTCATCTATGTATCTATCTGCTCAGCCCTCTATCTGCTTATCTACTAGCGTATGCATCCATCTATCCTTCTAGGAGGCAAAGTGTTTCACTAAATACATGAGTTGTTCTGTGTATGAGTGACCGTTTTTTTCGTGGCCCTCCTCCTCTCCGTGTGGAGAGATGATTTGAACTGCCGTTGTCATTGTATTGATATAAGAAACTTCTACATTAATGCAGAAATTCAAAAGGGATAGAAATGATGAAGAGAGAAAGGAAGAAGAAGACGACGAGAGGAAGAACAAAGAATCTCTTCATGAGACGTTTCTTGCAGAGAGGAGAGGGGTGGGGATGAAGGGGCCGTGAACTCCAGTAAAGACAAAATGTATATCTTTGCTTTCAACTATTGTCCTTCCTTCCTTCGATCTTTTCCAAGTCCCTCTCCTCTGTCCTAACAGAAACATCTACTGACTCGAGATCTATGAAGGCATGACGCTCCTCTACTACTCTCTGCTTAACAGCAAGAGGAATGAAATGGAGTGCTCAAGAGAAATTCCATCATGGTGACATCCACGCATATATGGATATAGATCAAATGTCTCTGTGTATGCCTGAGTGCCATCACGACCATCAACTCCTTTCCGCTATGCACTTCAGTGAGACAGACGTAGAGCATCACGAGTAGAAGGCCCTTCGTTTCCTTCTCTGAAACGAACTTGTAGTGAGGAAAGACGAATGTCCACTTAGGCTTCTCTGGTTGATCTGGCCTCACTATCTCAATGTAAAAAAAAAGGACAACCCCATTGTCTGGCTAGTATGTCGATGATAAGGATTATTGGAGGTGCGCCATCGCCATCGATGCTTCGAATTTGCATGTCCTGCATGCACGAGAGTCTCCGTCCTTGTATCTCCCCTTGTACATCACTGCTGAGGTGTTCTGAACTGTTAACTCTTTGCAAATAGTGATAGATCTCTTTCTCTTCTCTCCTTCTCTTCGACTCTCTCCTGCGTACATCACCCATGGCGAGCAAGTGGAGGAGAATGTGTGCCGGGGAGGCTACTAGGGTGTATCTGAAATGTTCTTAGAGACAACTTCGTTTTTCTTTCTTAAAGTACCGGGTGTGCTTGCGAACCCTCTCGTACCGGCTGCCTTCAGAGCGTGAAAGGGAAAAGATGGGGAAGCTACGCAAAATTCGAGAGAGACCTACTTAGGTGTAAACAGCAAGAGACCTGTATGCATTAATATTCATCTAGCAGTTCAAGACAGAAAAACATAATTCTCCTGAGGTTCCTAGCGGGGGGAAGAAAAGAACGTCAGAAGAAAGACGAGGACAGCAGATTCCTTCAATTTAGAAGAGCCATCAGCTGAAATTTTGCTGCAATGAGAGAGCACTGGGGTTCAACAAGCGTGGGCAACACAGTGTACGGATGACGGTAGAAGCATTTATATGTTACGCAGCATTCTAGTAGATAAGCACTTGATATAGCATTTTCCTAGAGCTGCTAACAGCCCCCCCCCACATCTACGCTCCTAGCAGCCTAGATCCTTGCCATGTGTGCGCCAAGAGTATTGATGTTCTAGTACCAGTAGGTGTCGCAATCACAATCGTTACGGCAGCGAATATGCACTAGTATCCACTTCGAATCCGACTGCTATACTGGCTGCGCCTATTTCCTGAGGAGGTCTAAGGAGACGAAGGGGTGTTCTACTTCTCCTACTGTATAATAGTGATCGTGTTGAAGTCTCTGGTACTTTGACTTTGAATTCCCTTTCTCACAGCGAGAGAGAAGGAGGAAGCAGAAACATGACCTCGTTTCCGAATGTAGAAGAAACCCGCGCTTCTTGTGAGGGTGCCGGAATCCCCTCAGCCCGTATATGTCTATACAAGACGTGCGTATGAGTGACGACACTGGTCCGTACATCTTTCGTCTCATTTACCACCTCACCGGTGCTGATCAGCAGGTGTGAGGTGTACATACACCTCAATCACAGTTATCACAGGAATCGTAGAGATACGATCTTCGCTGGCTTCTGCAGAAGTCTCCCGAGAAACACTACAAGAAACTAACATGTCGCTACTGCTGAGAGGGCAGGGAGTACATGAGGTGATGGGGGGCTCAGGGGCTAGAGTCACACGATCGAGTTTTCTGTGTCGCGGGCGTTGAACGACGTTCACAATTGGAGGTTGATCCCTTTAGATTTCAGGATACATCACCATCCTCATAAAGACAACGGACACAGTTACGAGAGGAGACAGAGATAGAAGCAGCTTTCTTTCCTGCTGGTCTCGTCTGAAAGGAGTCTAAGGATCAAACGAAGAAAGTATTGTATGTCTGTGTGCCGCGTTTCACTCTCTTCGAAGATGATGTATCCAATCTATGCATCCTCGGCAAGCTCCTTGATGGCTACCGCTGGATAGGAGCATCTTTACAGCCATGGTTTTCAATCAATACTACTCATCATCACTCTACCATTACAGCAAATACCTTGCATGCATTTAATGTATACAGATGTATACGAAATGTATGAAGTAATATCTATTGACGAGGTTATACATTTCCTATTTTCCTGTGAGTAGTATCCATTAGCGGAGTAGCGCGTTGAGAAACACCAGAGTCTGTCTGTGTACGTTACTGAATGAGAAAAAAGGGCAGGAATAAAGACCTTGAGTTTAAAAAATCACTCCACACAAACACACAAGGAAAAAAGACCACAGTCCTCCGAGCCCCTAGTTGGGAAGTCGAGATGACAACCTGCTGAAAGAAAAGAGATATCTTCTTTGTCTTCTGTCGCACTGTCCTCTGTACATATGAGAGAAGATGTCCTACGTACTTCCTCACTTATACACACACACGCACGATCACATTCTTGAAATACGCAAGCCTCTTCATACACACGTCCAACAACAATCCATCACTTTCCCCTATCCCCGGCCATCTTTCTTGCTCCCTCTATTTGTCTTTTTCTCCTACGAGAGATGTAGAGGCTTTCTGAAGCTGACAACACATCAACTGAGGACTGGATGAACTTCTCCTCTCCATGACAATGTCTCAGAAAGAGAGATAAACAAAATGGACATGGATGGTGTGATGAACAGGAAACCCTCTTATCCAAAGAAGAGAGAAAGAAAGAGAAGAAAAGTAAACGACACTCATTCACTCCCTCGCTCGCTCATCCACACAACAGCAAGGGAGCAGAAGTGACCATTGTGGTCGTACTGAAAGTTTGGAGGGAGGGGTAATGGAGTCCATGGCCCGAAAAGATGTGCCATGTGTGCTTTCATCCGTATGAAAGACTTCAGCGCCTAGGCGTTTCACGGGACAGAAACCCTGTCCATGAAAAGTGAGAGAACTTCTCCCACCCTCAGGTCATCTCAATTTGCAGGAGAAAAAGTAACTACCTTTCAGAGTATGAATCTCCTTTTCTGAACACCGCCGCTACCTATGGGGACGGGCGCTAGTCTATTCTTTCGTCATCGGCGTCATCACCGATACTACATCTCTTTTCATCGTTGGACCACAAACTCAGCGTAAGACAGGAGAGGAGATACTTACTCTATACTTCAGAAAGGAGGAGACTCGTTTGTAGCTCGGGAATACATATATACATAAACATATATATATACATGTATACATATATACTCCAGTTTCTGATATTCGATTGAATGAAAAGAGTCGCAGTGATAAGAAGAGTGTCATCCCGCTTCAGAAAGAATAAGAAGAAAGCAAGCGGCGTTTGAGCTTATGGTCCTCTCCCCCCTCCCCCGGCGATTACTAAGAGTAGAGGTATTCGAGTTTTTAAGAGACTGCCTCTAATCACAACTGCTCGTCCATGTGTTCTTATACAGCAAGGAACCTTCTTGTATGATTCCCTGTCTCGTTTTCACCACTTCCCTAGAAGATCTGCAGCTTTAACGAAGGCGTAGATGTCGTCCTTGTATTTCATATCTGGTTCATCTTGACTATACGACGAGAAGACCACTGTATCCCCACGGTGAATCTGACAGAACAAACACATACACGAAGCAGAACACAGTGCGAACCTGCAAATATACATTAGCACCCTCACCAAAAGTCAAGCCGCCCTACCCGTGAAACTATACAGCCACAGGAGATAGACAACATCGGGAAAAAAGAACTAGAGTCACGACGGACTTTCCACAGTCACTTTATCTTAACGTTGCTAGGCAAGTAATTGCAGGGCAGGAAAGCGAAAGAGAGAAGACGAGCGAAAGAAGGCACGCAAGTGAATCTCACGGAATCGGCGCGGGGGCAACGAAGACAGGCGAAAAAAGGTATTCCTCATATGCCAGGTATGCATGCACGAAAGACAGTCTGCTGAGCACTAGTGATCTTCGGGTGCAGATAACAACGAGTTTTCTGTCAGCCGTACAATTCCAGTCTATGTACACGAGTAAAGGGGCGCTCCGGAAGATCCACAAATGATTTTCACTCCTGTACAGAAACATGAGAAAAACATTTCTTCCTTGCTTTTTACGAACGACCGGATGACTTTCGACTGAGCCATACTCTCGCTTTTAATCAAAGAAGCCGTTCTATATGTATGAAGACGGTGCAGAGTTGTGCTACACACAAAAGATATCTATCCATATACACTCATGTACGTACATACGCGCTAACAGAAACAGGAGGGTCTTGTTTTTGCCTCCTCCCTGTATACAGTCTAAGAGGAGACGAAACAGATATAGAAAGGAGCCAAGCGTCATGGCGAATGCCTGCACGGCAGCTGGAACGAAGCTCTTATCACTAGGTAAGAAAGAAAGACAATTAGCTCTGAAGAAATACAATGATAACCGTGGCAGAGAGAAAGTCACCTGTTCACTGCAGATCCCTCCCACAACTTACTTCGATAGGCAGACGCTCTCCGTGCTTGTTATACCGGCCTGGTCCAACAGAAATGACTTCTGCTCTTTTTAGACTTCCTCGGGAATTTTCCCTGGCTGACTGGTGTAAGTACAGTCCACTTGCTGTGCGCTCAGGCTGTTTTACGATCTTCACTAATACACTGCATGCAGAGAGAATAGCAATGGACACACCTCTGATCATCACTAAAGAGTCAAGTTTACAAACACAAAGAAAGCAGGAACTCTCCACGACTTTCGAAGAAAGAAACGACTTGTCTCGTCATCGGCTTTGCTAGACACATTACACCATAATATACTAAAGACAGAGCTCATTACGAGACCACCTACCGGAAGTCGGGCGTTCCCGTCGCCTAGTTACATCAAAGTATTCATACGCACCTGCAACTGTATGTGAACATAAATCTATCTCTCTCTCTATATATATATATAGAGAGAGAGAGAGAGAGAGACAGATTTTTATGCTTGTGTATGTGAAGAGCACAGGAGAGGTCAAATGGGTACTGCACGACAGAATAAGAAGGAAGCTGGGGCTGACATTAGTAGAGCAAGGGAGAGCAGCGGTTGAGAGTTAGAGAAGAGAAGGAAAGATCTTTCGCAAAGAGAATGTACACAGGTTCCATTTTTTGGATTACAGTCATTCGGGCTCTAAAGTGCCATCAACCTCTCTATACCGTGAATTCGTGAAACCTCTGAAAAGACTGAGAACTGCTGTGTCTCAGGGAGGACACGCCTTGAGAGGCTCCGTACTGCGCACTCATGTGCATACGCGGACATGCATGTCTGAGGAGACACGTATGTAAAAAGTTTTATACTGGACTGAAGCAAGCTGTTGCACAAGCTCGTTCCGTGACTGGCACCCCCTACAGGCTCGGCGCTGTCTTATAGATAAATCCAAGAAAACATAGACATCTGTGAGTCGATCAGCTCAAGACTCTTGAAATGTTTTCTCATGGCCACTTCAAAAGTATTTCAGATAACAAGTAGAACATATCTCCTAGTCCTGCCTTGTGCCCGTCTTTCTCCACCCTCCTTTCCAGTTAGCCAGCTAGCTACCCCTCATTCCGTCCTTTCCGGCGTCTCAAGAGACGAACCGATTTCAGACATACTTGTCTCCTAGGGGTGTAATATCAGCCGGATTTGCATCTCGATCTTCTGTCGTCAAGGACACTTTTGCTAAGATATCCGACGCAGATACTAATACACAGTCTTTGCCATTGTATTTGAACTGAAGCAAAGCAGAAAAAGCAATAGGACAGAAGATGGTTCCAGTCACAATTTTTCACAATGGGCATCTAAATTTGATAGAGAATCTGGAGAGTCAAGTCACTCAGGGTTAAGGTTAGGGAAGCAGTGGGGCATTCTATCTCAATCACACATCGGTCCCAAGAGAATATCGACCTGCATGCATGCAAGGGGAACAGAGGACTGGTGGTGTACTAAAATAAGAAAGAAAGAAGCCAAGAAGACTACTTGAGATATTTGTCTTGTGACGCTGTACGTAGCAGTAGAGATATCTCTTCCCTTCCTACGAATGACTTCCACTCCAGCTATGCTTTCTTGGCCTTTCCATTCCCGTCGAATCAAATCAAGAGATCACGAAGACTGTTTTCCTCCGCCCCAGGATTTCTTTAGTAGTGATGTATAGCAAAACGTCTCTCTGCTTTCTAATCTCCAGGCAACACTGTCAGCCTTGGAAAAGAAAAGAAGGTTTCAATCCGACAGCTACCTATGTTTGAAATGCAGAAAAGAATCTCCAGACGGTGCATACACCCAATTATACCCCACTCCTTCGACGGCCTGCCAGTGCGTGAGTGCATATTTCGCATCTCTATGTGCCTATACGTACGAGAAGATACTGGTCAACAAGATATAGTCCTCCTCACGGACATCTGCAAGCCGACTACAAAGGGAACTAGGCAGGAGATTCTACTCATATTGGAATACTGATGCGTATTCGCGTCATATATCTTGATCACTACTGAGACGATCTCCAGTTCTTCCTACTATTATAGGCTTTCTACGTTCAGGCGTACACGTGGAGCCTTGAACTAATCCACACTGCCCAATGTACCACTCACACCACAAAAAACCGGACGGTAGCTAGCTTGCTATAACCATAGCCGTGGATTCCTTGAATCATACGCGAGTACGCAAAACGAGACAGCAGGGCCGTAGAAAATGGCTGTTCTCTAACAAAGGGGGGGTGCTA
Organism: Cystoisospora suis; assembly: GCF_002600585.1. Lineage (NCBI taxonomy): Eukaryota > Apicomplexa > Conoidasida > Eucoccidiorida > Sarcocystidae > Cystoisospora > Cystoisospora suis. The sequence goes on from NW_027153948.1 coordinate 14,558, forward strand.
TCGTGGAAGTTCGACTTACAGAATCATATACATGACGAGAAATGATAGTCCAATCTCCGGGAGACACATCGATGGGTATTCGCACGCTGTAAGAAACGAAACAGAGTAATACCAAAGAGAAGAAACAGTAAGTGGTGAGGACTGCCCCCTTACAGAAGAAGATACGATCATTCATCGAATCCTTCTTATCGAAGGGAGAAAACGAAGAAGCCGCCGCTTAAAGTCAGTCACGCGTGGTGGGATACGACCGCGCCGCATGGATTGATAGATCGGTTTGCGAGACACAAGATGGTGAACGAGCTTCTCACAGCGCGCCCGGTGGACCCCGAAACTGTCTTGTGGGTGGACGTGGAGGCACTAGTTCCATGTGTTCGTACACCTGGGCGTATGCATGAAAAGAGATTTCCATGGGTACACACATCCCTCACTTCTTTTCGCCGAGATGAGACACAGGCAGCAGACAAGCGTACTGCCTAATAGCACACCACAACAGACATCTGCCTTCAAATGGACACCCGTTGCTTGGCCTAGCGTAAGCCACGCATTTGTATAGTCAAGCATGCGCCTCTGCAGATATACGCAACGGGTACCTTGTACCGCATCGACCTCTTCGAAGACGGAGAAGCAGAGCTACTTGGCTGTGCGTCTACGACCACATCAACCACTAGGGCCCAGTATGCCCTTGTAGTAGTAGTAGTAGTTTAATCCAAGCGACTGAAGATAGAGAAAAGGAAGACAAAGCGAGGTGTCCTCTTTCCTTGTCCCCTCTCTACCAGCGCTCAGAAGATAACGGAGACGCTAGTATGCGTAGTTGCGCACTAATCTTTTCGCGCCACATACCATACCCTCGATAACCGCTAGACAAGGTTATCAAGCTCGACCATAGCGCAGGGCAGAAAAGCCTTCATGGAAGAACTAATCACATCCGAACTGAACGAGAACTCCCACACACACAGATATCGGCAAGAGGAATTCCCTCAATGCACACACTCCGCATCGCGGACACGAAAAATGGAGACAAGGTGAGCTGACAGGCAACAGTTTCACATGGTCGACTTTTCAGGCTTTAGCGGACCACACAAGTCTCGGGACGAGAGAGGATGTGAAGAGCGCGGAAAAAGAGAATTCAAGACGAGGATGTATCTTGTACGTACAGGTAAGACATATCCTTGCGGTGGGACACACAATACAGCTACTTTTTCTGCACAGTGTCGTGTTTCCTATACGAAACATGTATACAGATAGTTTACACGCATCTGTGGAGAGTAAACTTACTTAGTATCCCTATTGACCTCCCCGGGGCCGACCTCAAGAACTTTAGCCAGTTGCTTGCCTTTAGAATTCTGAAGGCAGGGAAAACAACAACACGACCAAGCGAAGCCGCCTGATATCCACCACTCCCCCCAGGTCACACTGTACACGAAGCGTTGCCTGGCAGGTCAAACTAGAGCTACGTCTCCTCCTACTCGTGTTGCTATACGATAGGAGGAGGGTGTAACTTCAGCAGGGAATACGAGCAACACTTCATTCCAGGTTAAGGGTGGCCGGAAATACGAAGACAGACAGAATAGACACGGTGCACTGCAACGTGTACACAGGCAACAAGAGGATGGCGAGAAGGAACAGCAAGGGGAGCCACTGACGGTTCAATGAGTGAAGATCGGGGTCAAGAGAAAAGAAGTGAAGAAATCCATGATAGGAGATTACTCAAAAAACGATGTGAGGAGATCGGTAAGCCTCGGTAAATCTATTGACTCAGGGAAAAAACGGACAATCGGCCCGGAGAGGAAGAGACGAGACATAATAATGCCATGGGATATGAAGGGAATGAGAGCCAGTGTGAGGAGACGCCTGATTGCCCGAACTATACAAGCGAAGAAACAAGCAGACAACTGATTCTCTTCCGCGATGTGTACCAAGATCGAAAGAAGGAGGGCTGACCTCTGCGGGAAGATAAACACCCCCTGAACTTGTCTTGGGCGATTCCCGGCGCTCAAGCAGAATCATGCCACGTAAAGGCTGAAGCGGCCCTCGGATTTCCTCCCCCTCGAATGAATACTTGGCTGTACTCTTCAAAGACTGATTTGACCCTGGAGTTTGGGCGCAGGCCAAGAAAAAGGAAAAGTAAGGAGAGGTACTTTCATATACAAGAGAAAAAAGCAGTCAATGTGCGAGATGAAATAAAAACCGAACACCTCGAGCAAACACATGAAGCCACCCGGGACAGGTTGATCTCACGTCGGCACACTACCCGCAATCAAAAGCACCACACGAGAAGGCGCGAGGCATCTCCTTCATCTACAGTACCTCTCTAGTATCTCCTCCGCTATCACTCGGAAACACGTCTGCCTGAAGGAGGGACGGTTGTTTGGCTTTTTCTCTTCTTCTTCATACACTCAAATGAGAACACAGAGGGAGTCTCTGCCTCGTATCCGCACTGACTCATATTGTAGGCGCCCTTTGTCTTTATTCCCTCTACTCGGCTGTGTGCGTACGAAGGAGGAGCGGGGGGACTCTCTCTCCTTCACACGCATGCGGGGACGTGACTGCTTCTGTTCTCTTTGCAGTACGAGGATCCCTAGACACATACGCATTCTGAGAATCGCTCTTGTGCGAGTTACAACGCCATGTTTGAGAGACAAAAAAAACCTTTCATAAATCTGCCCGCAAACAGAACTCTACACGGAATAGCATCATGGAAACAGGGTACAGCCTTGCGTAGAGATAGGACTGAATGACGAAAGAAAAGAAGATACAAATGCGGCCGTCAAAAAGACTGTACGGGAGGAGTGACGCTGACTAGATGCAAAAACGAAGTTAAACACCCGCCCGGGGGACCCACGTGGAAAGAAGACCCTTCGACGGATAGGTGAGACGACTAAGCAGCTGATGTGCTGATCCTCTTCTGCACACAATCGATGTCGACGTATTTGAAGAGATATATGTATGTTCAGACACCTACATGTCGATGTCTCTTTGTTGATGAAGAAATTTTGAGCTGTTTGCCTACCTGCAGGATGAGACGAGACTGGCGCACTGCATTCTCCTTGTTTACTTTGTTGACGGGAGCAAGAGATGTGCGACGGAGTAGAGGCAATAGACGAGGGCATCGCGGTCCCGCTCGGTGCTCGGCCACGGATGAAAGCCTGGAGTAGAAAAAGAGAAGAGGAAACAAAAAACAACGAAGACAAAGAACGGATTGAAAGGAAGCTGTCGTGCTGTATTTCACGTACTAAAAGGCTTGTCTAACGGGTGCGAGAGACAAACGGCCAAATGGTCGTGTACAGCCGGGTTAGCTGGATTAAAGAGGTCGCGCACAGACAGAGAGGGAAAGAGTTCCGCTTGTCGCTACAACACGTTCCTTTGAACAGAGCAGAGCACACCAGCTCTTTCCTTACGAGATAATCACTCTGCCTTGCCGGTTAAGACGGGGGACGATCTCCGGCGAGGCGCAGACCAACACCCCCTTTATTTGGTCCTGTTTGTCTCAGTGCGAGTCAACTTTTCTGAACACAGTCTTGGTCTGACAGGACAGGAAACTTGAGAGATTCTTCCACTGATAGCCAGTCATTTCGTCTCTTACGGGGTATCGACCCCCAAGAGTGGGACATCTGAAAAATTACCAACCTAGCTCAACACGGAGGAATTCCTAGCCACAAACGACATCAATGACTGCGAGCGCACATGGACCTACATACTGCAAACGCGAAGAAGTCAACACACGGTGCGGGCCCAGAGGTACTGGGTACTAGCTGACTGCGTCGTAGATCAACTTGGTGGCTCACCAAGGATGGGTGTGATGTCGAAAGAGATGAACCAGCTGAAGAGAAATCCACGGGAAGCATGCCGGAATTTGTCGATAAAGAGCCATTCAGCGATGGACCGGTTCGGCTGGCTAGCACGGGGTGAAAAAGTGCAGCTTTGAAATTAGGAGAAGACGCCTCGTAGCTCGAAAGACCGAAAAAGAGACAGGTTGCAGAAAGCAACAGGATGGCTGGTTTCACAAGGAAATGGGATCCGTCTCTGGCCGTCAAACGATGTGACTGGGCGTATGTGACGGTCCCGCGAGATGCGATGGCGTTGTCCCTTGTAACAGCACCTTCCATTTTTCCAGAAAAGGAAGGAGTGACAGCACAAAGCAGGGCGGGATCTGTTCAGTTACCGACGCCAAAGGATCCTACGCCGGGAATGAGAAATGCAGGAGTGTGCACGACACACGTAGCGGTGTTCATGTATTCAGGAACAAGTTCTTGAGACAGCAATTCCAGTCCGGCAGTGTACCCTGCTTTGACTGCTGGGTTGACGAAGTCAGGAAGCTTTGTTATAGTTCTGCACGTACTGAGGCGGCTTCGACTAGGATTTTGCATCGAGGCCCGCAGTAGATACTGTGGCTGATAGGCTTTGTCGGTGCATGCGGGGGCTAGAAAAGAAAAAAAAAAAATAGGGTTACGGGATGAATCGCAAAAAGGTGTAAAGGTCTAAAGAGTAAAGCGGCCTGAAGGTAGAAGTCCTGCTGGAATAGAAGTTGAAAAGCACAGCTGTCGACAACTTCGGAGACACACAGCCCCACAAGACGGACTGCGGTACGCTCCACTATGCAACAGAGACTGACAAAAAGATCGCCTGTAAGTCAAAATGCCTTCTCTATAGCCTCAGATTTTTTTGCAGACAAGCAGAGCGGAAAGGCAGTGTACGACGGTAACGCAGCTGGTTTCAGGACACACAGTGCTGCGCACACACCTTGTCTAAGTACGATGCGAGGACGCATGTGTGGATGAATCGAGAGCCCGGGAACTCCGTACAACACTCTGTACAAGAGGACGACTGTTACTGCCGAAGTAGCCAGTCTGATCTATTAACGGCTTAGCATGGGTGCCTCTTAATAGCCAGTTAGTTGCGAGAGCAGCTCCACTTTTCTTGTTCCTTACTTTCGTAACGGAGGCGTTGCTGCTGGTGCTATAGAAGGGAGCTCCTCGCTGTCCCTCCTGCTGGACACAAAAAAAACTAATGCGGAGGCTGCCTGTTGTTCTTTTCTCTGGCTGTGCGGTAGGCTTTTTTACAGAGATTTGACGGTAAAAAAGAGACGCAATCTAACTACCGTGTGCAGCACGCGTCGTCGTCTGCAGATATGGCCGTTCACACTTGTAATGTGACAGTGGGAAGGAACTCGAAAGATAAATTTCAACTCTTGTACAACTGTCATTTAGCTTGGCGCACTCGACCATAAAACGTTGAATTTCGCGTTCAGACGTCGTCTCTTCGATCTAAGGGGGAGAGGTGGCACATCTGTTTGGGACCCACCGGCCCTCGTGCGTGGGGGACAATGCAAACAGGAGACGCTGTGTCAGCCCGGTTCACAGAAGAACTCTCTTAGGGGCTAGACCAGCAGCATTGCCAATTCCTGAAACTTTTTCGAGGTGTGCTTTTGAAGCCCGCTGCTTTGACTGGTCTGACGATGGAGAACCCCGTGGGCTTCCGTGAAACATTAGCAGTCCAAGTGGAGGCGACACCTCCAATTGGAAGCATCTGCAAACAGGAGAGTCTCAAGAGTGAGAACTCGTCCGGACTCTTCACACTGGAGAAGCCAAAAGTCTCTTCTTGAGCGTGCCGGAACACACTTTGTCTTTGAGAAGGCTTTCGCCGCTGGTACGGTGCCCTCTGAGCCTTGTCCGAGCACCAAACGACTCGACAGCGCACTGGTGCGTCATCAAACAAACGCGTTGCCAAGCCAGGGTGTACATTGCCTACTGGAGAGCTGACTGTATTCCCCTTCCATAGACGGGCGGATGGTCGTGTGTTTCTGACCGCGCGGAACTGACCTGGCTGTATAGTCACCAGCATAACGGGTGTACGTTGCAGAAGTTCTACAGAAGACACTTGGCCGGGCACTCACTCTGAACGACTGGAAACATTGTTGGATCTCCTTGTGACCCCACTATAGGCCGTGTCTATCTCTCCGGCACGCCCGCATCCCCACCATCGCCCGGACTGAGTCTAGGAGTCAGCAGAAAGAAGCAATACATCACCGTCGCCAACAATATTGACGAAAACCAACAACCGGTCGAGTCAGCAAATTGTGACAAAAGCCGCAGCACGTGTGCAATTGATGGCAGCGAGGGGAGTTCTGAAGCCTCGGTGAGGTGGGGGACGCGCCGCTGCTGCGAGATACAGCCCATGTGAGCAGCCGAACGGTGGAGCAAGGTACAGAGAAACTGCAGGGTCGCCTGCTATGGAGATTAAAGGCAGCAGAAAAGAACTGGCCGAAGAGTCGGGGAGCCGAACGCTTGTGAGAAAGCAGGTATCTGGAGGACTCGAAACTGCCTGGCGGCAGTTGTTGGGAGCGTCGACACCGAATTGGGAACAGAGCTTCTTCCTCAGAAGATGGACGTACTTCACCAAATCCTTGCTTGAGTTGGTCTGTCACAGCCAAGCCCCAGTGTACCACAGCTGACAGATTACGGGTCTCCAGAGACTACAGAAGGCTTTCTCACTAGCGCTGGGTATTTGCACTCGGCCGGCTGAGTGGCAGACATCCGATCTCTTCTCCCCTGATTGTACAACCTCAACATTAGTGGAAAAACCTTTTACGGCACACGACTAGGTATCTGGGACCCAGCCGCCAGAGCCTGGCTGGAGGCGGCTTGTGCCACCGAAGGAGAGTTCATAGCTCCCTCCCATCTCTTCGTCCAGTCAGCGGACTGAGGGCGCATCCGACTCGACAAGGACTTTGAGAAACCAGATCTGCTATGGCGATGCAGACACTGGGTCACAGCCGCAATGCACGCTCACCACGGTAACGCTGAAGTGTGAATCCAGAACGACCATGGACCAGAGAAGTGCCTCCCGAGACTGTCGGCAAGAAAGAGCCTTGTGAAAGCTATCAAGAAACCATAAAACAAGGAGGCCAAGAAATCTAGAGGGAACACTCGGACGACCTCAAGGAGTGCGCTCACGATTCGAAGGTGTGTCGCTGATGAACGTGTGAGAACGGAAACTGAGTAACCAGACACCGAAAAGCCGCCTAACCATTAAGCAGCGTGAGGCTAATGAAATTGGTGTGGGAACCGGAGCTTCGGGTGGCTGGATTCCTCGCCATAGGCTTTCAGAGGTCGGGCGGTAAACCAAATTCGTAACGGTACTCGACAACGCACAACGGTGCGAAAAACACCTGTTGTCGCGTCTGTCCCGCAGGAGATGCAACCGCCTAGCACGGGGGTCCTTGAGGGAAAAAGCGCTGTCAGTCCGACAGCGATAGAATGAAGTGCAGACACACGGACGGTCCCTTCCTCGAGATTTCTGTCACGTTACCAGGCGCGAATCTACCAGCTGGCCGGTATTTACTGAGACATCTGTTACACAAGGAACTGCGGTTTCCCACCCGTGGTCGCATCGAATGAATCGAGAAGAGAAAAGCCTAACGAAAGCTAAGGGAGAAAATGGGATTAGATACCTCAAGAGCGTTAACTGTAAGCATTGGATACTCCGTAACACAAAACCCACCGCTTCTACGAGCTTCCCTCCATTGCTTCGTGTCCCACTGTTAGCGGAGTCCTCGTCAGGTACATCACGACACCACAGGTACAAAAAACAGGTTGGAAACCTGAAACCGAGTACAACGCCTCGCCATTCTCTACGTCGGTAGCCGGTTGCCTTGGCACACCACATGCAAGCCAAGCTAGCTGAAGACACGGACTGGAAAACGTCTCCCGCAAGAAGACTGCTGCGCAGGCATCGAAAATAAAACTACGATGCGGACACCAAACTTGTTGCTGCTCTGACAGCCTCTCCAGAAGATGCTTCAGCTGGCCGACCCGCGTTGTCTTCTCGGATTGCCCGGTTGCCGTTCTGTGCGGCCGCCAGGTCTTGTGAACGATCCGATACCCGCGTAACTGGAGAGGGATTTTTACCGGGTATCCAGTGTTTTTGAGCTTCTAGTTTTCCGGTGCGGACACAGACTGCGGCATGTCCTTGCCAAACGTGTAGTTCAGCTGCGTTTTTTCTACTATGGCTGCTTTCGCGGCTAGCTTCTTTTTTCCCGGGTACGAATTCCATCGCATGGACGGAACCCGTGAGTTTCGGGGCGGCGAGAAACAGCAAGACCTCGCAGCAACGAGCAATTTCTCTTTTCCAAGGCTACTGCAAAGGCTTCTGAACACAGCAGCTTCGCGAGGCTGCCAGGAAAGGGTTGGGTGCCCCGTCAATACGCCTCTCTTTTTGCTGCCCTCGGTCGGCTACACTTCTCACTGTCATCGACTACTGTGCCTGAAGCACGCGCCTGCGTTTGCTGACATTTTCTCTTGCGACTGGCCTTGCCAGAATGTTTTTTTCTCCCAACTGAAGCGTCCAAGGCCCATCCTATACCAGGCCCCACCCCCTTGCAACTTCTACCGGGATGGAGCATTACATCATAGATCCGATTCGGGACTCAGGAGAAGGAGGCGAGGAAGAGGAGTCGGTTGCGTCATCCGAATCGGATGCGCTGAAGCGATTTCGGAGAGAGCCAACAATTCTGGATAGGGTAGGGACGGCTCTCGGTCTCTCGAGCGACAGAACCGGCCGGCCGCGCGCAGTCCAGAACCGCCGTGGCTTCCTACTCAAGAAAAGCCCCCGACTACGAGAATGGGAGGAACGAAGACCACTCATCTGCAGTATGCTGTCTCCCAGCTCGACAGAAGAGGGAGACGGACAGAGAGTTCTGAAGCGCAGCACGACTCTGATGCAGCATATCGCCGCACGGAGCAAGACATTCGTGGTGTACGCGATTTCGAAGGAGGGCAGTAAGGAAATGTATCTAAAGACCTTTGACATACTTTCTCTGATCCACTCACACAATAAAGCGAACAAACCCGAGGAATCTGCCCCAGGAGCCGTGAAGGTCCGTGACCTTCGTATGTTTCTTTCGAGCGGTCGAGACCTCGCTTCTATAACGGCTCGTCGGAACTGCATTCTAGTGTCCTGGCCTTATGTCAGGATTATCGTATTGCACGAGCTTGTGCTGCTGCTTCCGATTGGAAAGGGCAATTTTCCACGAGAGGCTCGAAGGTTTGAGCAAACTGAGTGGCGTTGCGAATTGTTGAAGAGGGGTTTGCTAACTCGGGAAGAAGACGAGGAGGTTGCAGGACCTGTCTTGGAGTCGGGCTCCAAGATCTCCTCTCTCTGGGGATCCACGAAGCCTCACCCGTCCGCTTCCCTGGCTCTGCTTCGGACTCACCAGGAGAACTTCAATTCCAAGGACGAGTGCCCTGCGCTCACCGATATCGATGTGACCCTTCTACAGAAGCTGGAGCAACTTGTCGCCCTGAAAACTTCTACACCTTTTGAATATCTCGCACTTGAGGCGGCTATTGTCGAGTCTCACCACGTGATGGAGAGACAGATTCGCGCCATCCGGCAGACAGCAACGACTATTTGTGCCGACCTTCGCACCGGCCGTGGAGTGAACTCTACCATCTTGTTGAGTGTGAACAGCCTTCACAAGATTCTCGATGGCCTGAAGTCGGAAGTCGCCGGTGTCCTTTCCTCGCTAAACGACGTGCTATCCGATGACCAGTGCATCCGCCGCATGGCCATATCGCAATTCTGGTCCTCCCCGGAGTTGTGGGAAGAAGAAGGGAAGGAAGCTTTTCGACAGAGCGGTCATGTGGCTCTCAAACACGAGCTGGATATGCTCCTGAGCTGCTACTCCCAGGATGCGGATGTGATGATGAAGAACGTCAGGAACATTGACGAATACATAGACGACTCACTGGCCATGATCGAACTCTACCTTGGCATGCAGCGGAACTTCCTGCTCAAAGCAGATGTGTGGATGACAACCCTTGCCACCGTGATCGGTTTTTTCGCCCTCGTCCCAACTATTTTCGGCATGAATATCCAGCATGGGCTGGAGAAATCACCTTACGCTACAGTGTTTTTTTGGAGCATTGCGGCTTCCATATTCACGGCTACCATTATAACAGGCATTGTCGTCAGCTGCCTCCTAAGAAAACTCAGAATCTAAGCACGCCGCTTTGAACCACGGGCTCGACGCCGCTGAGCCAAACTCCGTTTCCTTCGTGTAGGTGTGCTAGTCACTGTCTGTTCCGGGCCATTATCAGTCAACTCAAACCCTCCGGTGAACTCTATGGTGCAGCCCGGAGAATCTTTTCCTTCCAGTACTGAAGGTCACTGAATTTCTCTGTGAAGATATGACTAACCGTAAAGGATTTTCCATACCTGGCTCGACACCGTACACGTCCACTTCCTCGTGTCTTGGAACTTGCGGGATTCGGCCAGTGAGGTGTGTCATTTCCAGAACGCCCATGAACCATTACTTGTGGTGAACTCTATGGTGCAGTCCGAATTTTTTCCTTCCAGTACTGAAGGTCACTGAATTTCTCTGTGAAGATACACGAAACAGCGTCCTAAGTGAAACCCAGTTCGTGGATATGCAGTCGCCTCGCCGTCGTATCAGTCTTCGGTGACAACTAGCAGTAGGACGTCAGACGGTGCCGGTCCCATCTACCTTCCGTTGTCGGGACCTTGGTTAGGAAACTGTGGTTTCGCGTCCATGTCATCTCGGGTGGCAGTGTAGGACGGCCCCTAGTCCGGTGGGAAGTAGGGCTTCTTGGCATTGCCGACATTTGTCCCACGTAGCTCCAGACAGGCGGCTCGGTCACGCCAGCCCTCCGGTCAGGAGTCCGCACTGGAGTGCGACCCATGAGGGATACCTTTTTATCTCAAGAACAAGAGAATCAGCGGCTTCGCTACTGCATCAAACAGTCCACCGTGGCACGCTAGACTGCGTCCCTAGGATGGACGGCGCAGCGGTGAAGGCAGAGCTGTGATCCCAAGGCTTGGGCTACGGGAGGGGGCCACACTCGTTGCACTGCGTGTCATCTCCTTTTGTACGTGTTTTGCCGTGCGCGGAGGCGAGGTCTCACAAATGTTAGCAGGCAACAGGCCTGCGACAAAGAGAAGAAGCCATTCCCAGTTTCGTGACGAAAACAAACAAGTGTCGACCGAAGTGGGTTTTGTCTGGAGACAGACGCACATCAACACGTAGAAATTGAGTCCGTCACACGGCAAAACTCCGTGATTAGCTTGATCTCGCGGAAGCATAGCACCATGGCCTCGGCTCCCCCGAGGAGTTTACACATGAACGATGAGTTTATCACTAGCACAATCGGTGTCGCTTACGCCGACTTTGTCATAAGGTAATATGCGACAGAGGCAAGCAGGGCAGCACCAACAGCTCCACTGACAGCCACCGCCTTGGCTCCTCTGGTGAGTCCTTTGACTCCCTTCGACTGAGCCGTATCTTTCTCGACAGGGGAGGCGCCACGTCGGTAAAGCCCTAAGCCCAAGGAAAAGGCAAGAGACGCGACCAGAACTACAAGCAAAGCTGCGAAGGGCGGCTTTTTCATTGTCGTGGCGGGAACTACAGTGCGCTTGGTAGTGACCGCGTTCGGCACTTCGACTTCTGGTGTAAGGTGCTCCTCTTCAGCGATCTGTTCCTCCGGCACCTCGATCTCTACGGCTTCTTGCTGCTGGGCTTCGGCGGCAAGGGCGGCGGGGGCAACTGAGAGCCCGATGAAGAGAAGGGAAACTGACAAAACCCGTGAAGCCTTCATTGTAAAGAACGGACAAAAAAACAATTTTGAGGTGACAGGGAGAGACACGGCCAGACGTTCTGGAAACTCACCGCCGTGTTCCACGGGCCAGTGACGTGCTTATGCTTCGAGCCGGAGGACAAAGACACCTTGAGGTAAAAAGGAATATCAGTTTATTGAGCGCACTTTGGCCCTAAGGTGTTCGCAGGCAGAGGGCCGATCTAGGGACCTTACACGCGGAACTAACACACAAGAGAGATGGACATGGGCGAGAAAGAGGGACCGACTGACGCCTCCGTCTTCACGCACACCTGCGGAGGAGCTGTCTCGGTGTGCGTAGAGAGCTTTGCGGAGGGGCCTGAAGAGATGTATATCAAACAGGAGACACACAAAAATAGTACACAAATTGAAGACAAAGAAAAGTCCCACCACAGTACGTTTGTCTGCTTGCACTAACCGCCACCTTACCACCCTGCCCCACCAGGACACGCGACTGTTAGGCCTCCAACGTCGACCGTGTCGCGCCGCCCCCCCCCAGCGCCGGCTACCGGGCGTACTGGCCCATCGTGGGTCCGGAGGTAGCTGCAAGACCGCGCGCCGGTGGGACGTATGGTTGCGAACTCCGAGGCGTTGTTTGACACCCGAGCTACTCCGCGACAGAGCGTGGCACCACACGATCCAGACAGGCAGCTCTCCGATTTTCAGCATGCTTATAGCGAGTACCGTCCCAGCCATACTGGCACGGGTTATGTCTTAATAGGTGTGGGTGGCTGAACGGTAGCTAGCGCGACTTTTCGGATTCGCCGGTTCCCAGTCAAAAAAATGGCCCACATGCCTTAAAATAGACAGGGCGGCAATGACCCGGGCGGTCGGAATACACGGAACACTGATGAATTTTTGATGAGGCCCCTCAAAACATGATTACCTCGAGGCTTGCACAGTGTGCTTAAATTCAAACGGGCTTTCGCTACACCCAACAACCAACGGAGTCCGAAGCGTCTGGTGTGAACCAGTGTAATCAACATGCTTCCGATAGACAGGCCTGGCTACGCGATAAGCCCACGCCGTTAGACATGAGCGTTACCTAATTCATTCAAATTGTTCGCTCTTCTCTGCCGACCTGCCGCAACGTCTATCCCCAATAATAGTGCTGCTCCCGGTAGTTGTCTTCGCCATTAAACCCCACATTCTGGGAGTGCACCTGATTGGAAACCCTTCTACTAGGGAATGTCATTGTAGCCCAGAGACTTCTTTCGTGTCCACTAGAAAATAAAAGCACTGGTTTCAGCTCTGAGCTGCGCGCTAAGGGGAATCCGGACTAGCTGCCCCACTCGCCGTCGAATCAGACTTTTCCACCTAGGGGCAGTGGCGTCCCGTTCTCTTCCACTCTGAGGCTCTAGTATATTCGCTTACGTCAAAGCGGCTAGTATGGGTCACGGCCCTCGACGTCTCATACTGGGGAGATATGTCAAATTCTTTCCTTTCGCCGGAGAACTTCGGTACTGCGCCCTGTTGACCATCCCCTAGGACAGTGCCTTACTGCCTGGTGCTCCCATGAAATTCTCTGTGTAGAGGAGGTTATCATGCTACTAGCGAGTGCTGAAGGATAAAACTTCTAGACTCGGCTCTCACTGATAAACACCAGCTAGGAAAAAAGCCCTGCCTCCCACATTTACTCAGGAGACACACTGGATCAGAAGTCGAAAGGAGGAACCCAGCTTCATTCCGTACAAGGCTTCACACCAAGTATGAACGCTGGACGCAGGGGAAGTCACGCTGTATACGTTCTATTTACCAGGCTTTCCCGTTCCAAGCCGAAGCTGTTGCATGGTGGAGCCCAGCTATGTTTGCAACTCCTTCGCTAGAGCTTGTCGCTCTGGAAGCGGGCTAGACGAGTAAGGCACGATTCATTACTTCCGGTGTCCGAGTAGCGCCCTAGACATTCGCTGACGTGACCAGCAAAATCGCCATGTGTTACAAAAGTCCGGATTCCTTACGCACGGGCTCTGGACTCAAGAGCGGAACACGGTAATACGATGCGATCTTAAGAAGGTGACACGACAAAACAGAGACAAGAGAAAAAGATGACAGCTCCCACAATCTTCACAACATGGTACTCATCACAAGGCAGACTGACACGAGGTACGCACGTAGGAATCCTGGCGTGCTGTAGCTCCACTCGTACTCTCGTTCCGACACGGGAAGGCACAGAAACGGAAAAACTCATCACTTATTCGTGTACTATCGAAGTCGCGTACAGACGGGTAAGCAGGAGGAGACCCTAAGCGACACATATGACAAAAGGGGGCCACAAGTCGATGGTAACTGAAACTCTCTCACCTACCACGCATGATAGCTTATGCCCTTGTCCATACACAGGTAGATTTCTATCAGACAGATTCCATACTGGCAGTCTTCCGCAGCTAAGAACCGGTTCGTACAACGGGCGTCCGACCGCCAGTCTAAGTCTCTTAACAGATATGTAATCACAACTGCTGCTGGATGCTGACACTGGTCAAGTGTCAGTACCCTTACTCCGTAATATGATGTGCCAAAACAAACAACTAAAACAAACCTCGTATCCCGTTCCGTGTGGCAGGAAAAAAAGTTTCCTCATCTTCACTCTCAGCTTTTGTACCGATTCAAACAAATACCCCGACCCTTTCTTAATCTTCAGAGAGCTCGCCTTCCTCCTTCTCCGAACTCTGCTTCTGTGATTTCCGAGCGGCTTGGTATACCGCCTCCGGCAAAGAGTTCTTCCGTGTTCTAATGAAGTCAGGCTTCGAGACGTTATATTTTTCCCGTAGATTCACGGACACGACTGGTTCTTTTGGACGTACTGTCCCTTGAAAAGATTTATTTGCCGGCATTCGATTCCTCTCTTCGCTTTCCCGACGTGAGAAAAGACTAACACCTTGGCGAACCGGAACAACGGGACCGCTACTCGGACACGGTGTATCCGTTCCTTGCGATGGTCTCCTACATGGGAAGACATGGAAACCACTTCCTTCTCGATGAAAATCGTCACGGGGTCCCTGAAGAAGTGCCGCCCTCCTTTCGCTTTGTTCAAAGACGCTACCATCACCCATCTCTCCACTTCGTCTAGTTGGTGAGACACCGTCGGCAACAGTCCTTTCATTCTCTCTACGACCTCGGCTAGGAGTCATTCCGCTACCCGGACCACTAACTGACAGCATGGCTAGGCGAACTCCTTCCTGGCCCGATATCCTCTTAGCAGGAGGACAAGAAAGAAGAGAACGTGTTTCGTTGGCTCGACTTGACTCCTGACTCCCAAGCAGCCGATCTTGCCGACTCGGCTCTTGTTGAAGGACAGTCATGGTACTAAGAACATTCCCCCCTCCGGCTGAAGCTTCCTTTACCGTACCGCTCCACGCTCCACGCGGATCATCCCTACTCTGACAGCCACCATAACCCGCAGGTAAAAGCGTATCGTCATTACATGAAACATCTTGTCTGCCGTTCGAATCTTCAGGATTGTTAGAAGAAAGATCTGGCCCCCAACTTGCAGTTTTCTTGAACACATCTGTAACCCCGCTACCGACTGCCTCTCTATTCTCATCTTTCTTTTTCTGAATCCCGACTTCTTCTTTCCAGAAGGTCTCTTTATCGTTTGCTTCACTACCACCCTGGCCAAGGAGCTCATCATCCTTCTCATCACCATCTTCATCCGAGACGTCTAACATATTTGCAAGATGATCTCGAAGAACTCCAACAATCGCATTGAAGGCACCTAACCCACCCTGTTCGCAGTGAATAGGGAAAACACTTCCTGGAAAGACTGTATAGTATAGATACCCTGTACCTATACCACTACTGAGCGCAGCCAAATTCTCTGCATCAAAGCCCCAGAACGGAACATTCTTTCTTCCCGGCACAGACATATCCAAATGTTTCAGTAGGGGCTCCCGAGCCGTTGTCGATGCTAAGTGAGTATGGATATAAGGAATAAAACCATCCCGAAGGGCCTGCATTCGACAGAAGACACAAGAGAAACAACACCATTGTTGAAAAAGCTGTCAACCGTACACATACCCCCTCCTCCTCCGAGTTCAGAAATCTTCTTTAACTTTCCTATCTTCCTGAATCTCTACAAGGTACACAGCTCCACTTCTCTTATCATACACGTACTATCCGATTCTCAACACACACAAGAACCTGCGCCTGCTGCTTCACACTCGCTTGCTTTCTTAACCAGTCCCTACATAGAGCGGGCTGCGGTGCATTACGGAAGCATTTGAAACCAGCGCAAAAAACAATTTCCTACAGCGATCTTGACGCGAAGAAACCCACAACGTAACACTCCAGACCGATACAAGAAATGTTTCTACTTGGAAAGCGTGGATATCTAGACACATGGTGTAATGAAGAGAAGGTACTACGGGCACCGAAGAAAGGCAAATCTCCATGAGAAACCAAGAAAGGTTTCTGGAGCTGCAGAAAGAACAATCTTTGTTACCGCGTTTCTCTAGCTCAAGAGACTAACAAAGAGCGTTACCACACACATAGTTCTTTCTTCTCTTGCCCCCTGCTCGTCGTCGTCCTCTCGCACGCACTCAACTTGTTCGGGAAAGAAAGTCTCGAGTGAAAACGGCATCCGTTTAATCCCAACGAATGGAGCTAACATACAAGTGAGTCCTTTCCACTCTTCGTTAAGTTTTTCTAGCTTACTTTTCGTACAGCCTCTCTTTCATATGGCTTCTGATCTAGTTCAGCCGACCAGTTCTTTGTTTTCTCACTACTCCAGCTCCAAAGATCTTCAAGGACAAGAGACACTCTCTTACGCAGATCATCAGCATATTCTCTCGAGATATCTTCTTTGGTCCACTCTTCTTCTTCGTCCTCCTCCTCTTCGGTTTCTCCGCTCATCGTTCTCTTCTTTCTCTCTCGCATGCCTGCATTCTTCTGAACCGTCGGCCTGTCCTTCTCACGTTTCACTGCCACCCCGTCACCGACGGCGGGTTCCCCTCTCTTCTTCTTCTCTCGCCTAATCTCACGCAACTTTCTCCTTCCCCTAGACGACGAAGAGCTGGCTGATGTTCTTCCTTCGCTTGTCATTTCACTTGTAAGCGTAGAACTGATATGACTTCTTTCTCCCACCACCACCTCAGTCTGTCCTTCTCGGTGGGTGTCCCTTAGCTTTCTATTCTTTGCCACGGGGTGTTCCTCTGTAGGCCTAGCCACTTCAGGAAGAGAATCTTCCATGACGTCACGATGATCATCATCATCACGATCCTTCTGCAACCTCTTTCGTTTTCGTGATTTCTTCCCCTCCTCCTCTTTCTCGTCTTCCTTCTTCTCACCCTCTCTCGACCGTTCCGCTGTAGGCAAGGCGATACCTCCCGACCCCCGGCGATTTTCCCCTACACTTTGTTGCTGTCTAGCCGACCTATCTTGGCTGTTATGGGTGCGATCAATCCCTCTGTCCTTGACAGCGTCACCCGTGGAAGCGTTGTCCTCACCGTCTGATTCAATTCTTCTGTTCGGTCTTTTCCTCTGGGAAGGAGTATAACACCCTTCATCCGCATCGTCATAGTCTTCCGCTGGTTCTCTCGACGCCGCCTCTCCCCTCGTGAAATCTTCTACACTTCTCTTTACTTGACCTGAAGAACTCAAATGGCCAGGCGGTTTCTCCGAGGTGGATGGAGAGGTGGAAGAAGAGGCGAAGGACGATGAAAAAGCAACAGCGGAACTCGTCTGCACATTGAGACAAGTAGTTGAAGTTTCCTTCCTTTCCACAGTATCTTTCATCATCTCGTCTATCTGTTGTTCTTCTCCATCTCTCATAGGTTTGTCACTCCGTTGACCCCCTGTATCGTCATCGTTCACAGGATGTGAAGAATCTTCAGAACTCCCACCTCCCGACACTTCATTCGATGACGAGTGGAGGTTCATATCCTGACGGCCTTCTTCTGCTGTATGCACGGACAAGAGAGGAGTCCCCCTCTCATCGAGTCTTGTTTGTGCGCTATCATGGCTTGGTAACGATGAAGTGCACATGGGTGCTCGCTGTCTCGGACCGGGCACGGAAGACGAAAAAGAATCTCCACCTCTTTCAATAGAAAAACAAGAAACTTCCCTTTCACTACATGTAGATGCAATACCCCCGTCACGTCCAACACTGTCCTTACCCACAGTCAAAGATCCATTCGCTGTCACTACTGAGGCCGATGAGAGCTTTCTTTCTCTTGCTCCAGTAGAAATACTACCAGCCATGGCAGAAGACGTAGTTGTATCGTTCTCACTATGGTCGTCACCCCTAGAGGTCTCGTTGTTGGGACACGAAGAAGAGCTGTTATCCTCTCTAGTCAACTTCTTATCCAGACTCTCTTGAGCTCCCTGCCTATCTCTTTTCTCATCATCTTCATGTGCCCGTTCCCCACCCCTCGCAGCTTCTTTTGTCGACTCTTGACATGGAGTCTCTTCTCCTTCTTGAAGCTCACGAAGTTTCTCACCCCTTTCATCATCCTTACTGTCTTCACTGTCAACAGGGTTCATTGCCTTCGTGCTCCTGCGCAGACTACCTTGATTCTCTCCCCTCTTGTTGCCCTCCATGGTCTCCTTGTTCTTGTTGCCTGATTGTTTCCTCTCGTTCTCACCTTGGTCTACTACTTTTCCTGTCCCCGAATCATCCACAACATTCCCCTTTTCGTCCCCATGGGGTCTTTCCTCGTTGGTTACTATAGAGAAAACACTGCCACGTGTCCCCAGAACTTCTTCATCCTTTAGCTCTCCAGCTGTCTCTGCTCGCTTCATTCTGCCTGTCTCGTCATGCGAGGCTGTCTGCGCGGGTACCCTTCCCACTTCAGCTCCCTCCTCCGACCCTCCTAACTCGTTTCTACTGCGCTGTCCCCCTTTTCCCTCTTCCGTCTCTGATTGTCCCACCTTTCTCCGGCCGTCACCTAGAAGATTCTCGCTTTCCTGTTCATGACGGGATGAAGACGGATCCACTCCAGTCACTTCAGCCGCATCACAAGTTTTGTTGTCATCCGTTTCGTTCTCTACCTCTTCATCAGACCTGTGCTCTCCTTCTTCCTGTCCCCCCACTGGCAAACTAACCTCTGTGTCTTGCTGTGTGCCGGAAAATTGCGAGGCCTCAGTCCACTTCCCTCTTGAGACCTCAGACTTTCTTTCTTCGTTCACATTAGCTTCCTCGGCCTTCTCTAGTTCCTCCTCGTCCCCGGATACATCAGACTGAGCATCTTTTTTCTCGTCCTTCCCTTTCAATGCTTCCCTTCCCTCCCCCTGTGTGTCTTGCTCTCGTCCATTCAACGATGTGGTATTTGCCGCTGCTTTAATCACAGCAGACATCTCTTCTTCCTCATTCTTCTTTCTCCGCTCTTCTTCCTGCCTCTCGCGAACTTCAGATATCTCTCCACTCGAGCTCCTCGGGCTGTTCTTCATGTTCTCCTGGGACTCTCCTCCATGAGGTTTGTCATGAGATATCTCTCTTACCCTTCTTCCATCTTTCTCTACCCCTTCTTGTTTCCAGACTTTCACCTCCACCTCCTTCGTCTTCTTTCGTAGAAGCTCTTCTTCTTCTTCATCAGAAAGATCCTCCTCACGAGTTTGCTTCCCCTTCATCCGGTTCCCCTGCCCAACTGTTGTCTCTCTGTTCCCCTTCTTGTTCATTTCTTCTTCCTCTGGTCCTCCTTGGTCGTCCTTTCCTTCCTCGGGTGAGGTAAGACATATCACTTCTTTCCGACGACGTATTCTGCTGTTTCTTCCGCCCCTCTTTCCCCTTCCTTCCTTCGCTGACCTCTCTCTCCCTCTACCTCTCTCTCTCGTCCCCCCTGCTAAACTGTCATGTTCCGTATGAGCCTCTACACATTCCTCCTCCTCCAAGCGGGACTTTGGTGGGACCAGCTCTACAACATCATCATCATCATCGTCAGCATCAAGGAGACATGCAGAGTTCGGTTCGCCTGCGATAGCATTACATTCCTCGTCTCCTTCTTGCGGTTGTACATTTACTTCCCTCTTCAACGAAACAAACTGTCTCCCTTCATCCGAATCATCTGTCTTCTTCGTCCACATTTCTTCTTCTCTTTGTCCTGCTCCTCCTTTTCCTCCTCTTCTGTTCTTCCTACTTGTCGTTCTTCTGCTGGTACCACAACGACTACTCGCCCGTTTTTCTCCCGCCTCATCATCTTGCTTGCGGGAGACACACTGTCTTCCTTTCCCCTTTCCGCTTCTGCTGATCACCCCGGACTCACGTGTGGTACCTCCCTCACCTTGAACTTTCTCGTTCTTCGTCTGCACCTCTTCTACCGTTTCTCTCGACTCTCCGCCGTCCCTTGTAGAAGCTCGACGACTGCGGGGGTCCGGAGAGCCCGTGGATGTACGGGAAGGTTTAGCACCACGGGCAACTGCGGAGCTGGTCTGTTGCGTTGAATTCGAAGACTTTGGTGTGCCGTGTAGACACTTCTTCCTATCATCCTTACCTGCCGCTCGTCTGACCGCGCACCCTCCCCCGCTGCCTCTCCTCTTCGCCATACTGATAATAAGGGTCTCCTCCTGATCATCACTATCATCCGTCTCCTCTTTCGCAGCTTTCCTTTGTTCAAGAAGGCTTCTCTCAACTCTCCTTCTATACCGTGTTTCTCTAGATTCCTTCTGGTCAACAGCTCTCTCTTTGTTCCCGGACACAGGATTCTTCTTGGAGCGATTTCGGTTAGGTGATCTTCCACGATGGCATCCCCTTCCACGTGCTCCTGTCCCTCCCCCCGCCGTTCCTCTTGCTTTTTCCTGAATACAGGATACCCTTTTATTTACACAACGATGTTGACGCCTCTGAAGAGTTGTGTTTTTCTTCTTGCGATCGGGACTCGATTCGCTTTCTCTACGGAGCCTCCGTGATGGCGTTTGCGTCCGTCCTCCGTCGTTCCAGAAACCATGCCCGTCTCCTACCGACTCGTCGTCTGCCTCTTCTCCCTCTAGAGACGAAGGGCGACTATCACCCTCGAGAGAGATCACCTCACGGTCGTGCTGTTTGGTAGTCTCTTTCCTTCCTTCTGGGTCGCGGTGTAATGATGACGTTGACGATCGACGGCGCTCTTTTCTGGCGGTTTCTATGACAGTAGAAGAAGTGCCAGCAGCAGGAGCAGCCTCACCGACACTGGGGTGAGGAGGACGATCCGGAGACGAAGTCAACGATGACCCCGCGGACGATGCTGATGATGTATCTTCTGAGGGAATGCTAATAATAGCATCACCCTTTTTGTCTGCAACCGGAGTTCGCTCGGATGCGCCATCTTTCTCTAGTATAACTCCTACACGGGAGTCTTCCTCTACACTCTCCATGGGCCCCTCAGCGGGCACAACAGCGGTAGCCGGAGACGAAGAAGGAGCGACAGAAGTCTCGACGACAGGGCTCTCCGGGAGTGGATTACTGTATGTCTCTTTGCATGTAGAGTCCTCTGCCAGAGAGAGGACAAGAGAAGGATGATGAAGCGAAGCAAATGTCTCCCACACCGGAGGAGAGTCATCTTCCATAGATTCGACACCCCCATCACCAGCACCACCACCATCATGACTCGTGGCTACTGCAATGCCTCTCAGATATTCTTCATCACCAAAAGCGGCTTGTTCGAAACTGCTTCCGTCTTGAGGCATCACATCCTCATCCCTTTCTGTTGCTTCTTCGTCTTCGCCCCCATTCTCTGGAGGATTGGCTCCTTCTCTTCTATCTCTCTCTTCGACTTCTTCGTTCAGATCGGGAGAAGGAGGACAGGCTTGCATATGAATCTCCTCATCCCGTAATATAGGCTTCGTGACCTTAGGTGCTTCTCGTTCAACTTCTTCTTGTTGTTCATCACATTCTCCCCCCCTCGCCGCGCGTACATGTGCCATCCGCCCATCTATCTCCTGTCTCCCCGCAACCCCACCGCGAGTTGCTCCGTCCTTTTGTCCTGTATGCCTTGACTGCTGGGACTCCGATGAAACGTTCTTAGACCCCACAGCTTCATCATCAGGAGGGGGAAACAGTAAAGAAATACACGAGAGAGAGGACATCATTCTCTCGTCCTGTTCTGCTTGTTGCTGCTGCTGTTGTTGCTTTTTTCTTCCTTCCCTGGCTTTACGAAGATAAAGAGAAGCCTTCCGTTGTATATGAGTAACTTTTCCTTGGAGTTGTATCATGCTCTTCAACAGGTGAGGCGTTTCAGCGCGAGCTGCCTGAATAGCACGATTAGCATCAGCTACCGGTTGTTGTCCTTCTTCGTCTTCCTCCTCTCTTCCAGTCGACAAAGGGGTAACTACACTGTCGACAACACGACTGAAGTCTGCTATGAACTGATGACCATCTTTCAAGTAGTTACAGAACGCGTAAACCATCGTCTTTTCTTCTTCAGATATACCCAGGGACGAGGAGGATAACACCTCTTTCACCGTCGTCATCACCAGATCTCCTTCACAGTCTTGCTCACTATGACCAACTATCGTATTGTTACTATGTCCCACCCTTCCTTCAAAAAGCCCTTCTCCTCGTCGTCCTTCTGTAGAAGACGAAGGATGAGACGGCCGTAGAGACGACATCAGCCTATTTAAGAAATTGGGCTTGAAAGCTTCTCCTTCAGCTTCTTTGTCTGTGACTTTCAAAGCGAGCTCGATTAAGCTATCAATAGAAGATTGTACGATATTCGCTGGGGAGAACAGAAGGTCACTGAAGGTCTTCAATCCATCTATGAGAGGGGGAAAGAGCTTGAGAAAATCTCTTGCAAGTTCACCAATGATAGAGAGAATCTCCTCATTCTTCGAGTTAGGAGGAGATCGATTACTGCTGTCCACACTTGTTTTCTTTTCTCCGCCTTCTTCATCTTTAGGGTTGCTCATATTGGACTGTTTCTCGTCTTCTGTATCCAGACTCCTCGAACAAGCAGGTACTGACGGAGCGGAAAAAGACCCAGATAAAGACGAGGCTGACGTTGATAAAGAACATGACTTTCTTATCATCAAAGTCGAGGGACAAATCTCCTCGTCCTGAAGCTCTTTCTCTTCTAGAGCTTTTCTTGATTCCCCTGAAGACCGGGGTAGTGACACCGCGATTTCTCCTTGATCATTCCTGCGCTTCTGCTTCGTCAAATCTCTTTCTTCCTCCCTTCGCGACGCTCTCAAACACAACTCAGAAGGCGGCAAGGACCTTGGGACTGCTTCTGGTGTTGTTTTCCCGCCGGTCACGCGTTGAACCGGAACCGATGATGATGAAGAGGAACCTTTCTCAGGAGGAAGAACTTGAGTAGTTGTAAGTGATGGCGCGGATATACCCGATTGGTCGGAGAAAGACGGAACTCTTCCACGATCACCATGACTACCAACGGAAAGCCCAGGAAGGCGCTTGTCTGGTTGCTTCCTTCCAAGGTTCTCCGTACTGATGATACACTGCGAACTGGAGTGAGTCCTCTTCGTACGATCATCTCGTTCTACTCCGGATCGCGTGGCTACAGCACCCCCATCAGGATGAGCAGCTGAATGCCCCTTCATCGAGACCACAGCCGAGGAAGAACCAAGGGATGACGGAGAGGAGTTCTCAACGTTTGGTCGATACATAGGGCCGTCTGCACAACTTTGAGAACTGCCTGATTGCGATAGGAGGATACTCGGGGAACCATCCCGCTCCTGATGCTGTTCTACCTGTTTGCCCAACAACAAGGAAGACGACACATCATCAAGAAGCCGCTGTGTATCCTCCGCAGATCTCTTGCGAAGCGCTTCAGCACCTGCTGATGATGCAAAATGAGAAGCTTGGTTCACCTTCTCGTGTGACTCTCCTCCTGCTCCGTTTGACTGTGATACGACTACAGAAGACGAAGAGACAGGCTGTGAAGTCACACCCGATGAGTGAGGTTCCCCACGACTGGGTGGAGAGCATATTGCTAGTGGGTATTCTGAAGACTCTGAAAGACTCGAAGAAATGGTTATAGAGACTTCGGCACGCCCCTGTTCGGTCCCGGCTAATCGGGAGAGGTCTGTACGAGTGGGCGTGTCATTGCCGCGGCCAGGGGGAGATGAACTCCACTGACGAGGTTTGTGAGTGGAAGGCGATGAGGACGACAAGGGGATTGTAGCTGAAGATGAATCAGAAGACGACGATGAGCAAGGCTTATTGACACGAGACGCTGAAGCAGAGGAAGAGGAAGAAGACTGTGAAGCAGAACTCGAGGAAGAGGTGTTGACACCTCCTGAATCTCGCCGTTCCTGTTGCTGAAGAGGTGAACTTGGTGGCTTCCCTCGTGCCGTGATTTTAGATGACCAGGACGAGGACGCAAATCGACTGAATTGTCCTCTTCTACCATGTGGAGAGAAAATGGCTTTATATCTCTCCCTTTCTAATTCCTCCCAGCTCATCTCGGGGTCTGGTGTCTTTTCTCCAGCCTCACCGTCATGGCTTCCAGGTTCATCCCGTCTCGGTCCAGCAGCGGCTCCTCCCTGTGAACCGCCATCACCGCTACACGGCGGCGCTTGAGACGCCGGACTTTCATCCTGTGGCGTCTCGTTACTCTGCTGCTGTCCACTGGCCGCGTCTGCTGTTGAGTGAGCCTCCGTCGGTGGATCGGCGAAGGGGTCGTCTGAGTCGAAGCAGTCATAAGAGGGAGCAGAATCAACACAACGCCTGGGTCTTGAAACATAACCACAAGGTCTATCAAAGCTCTCTCCCCGGGGGTATTCACCTTCCCTCGGTTTCCACTCTCCTCCCCCCCATGATGGAGTAAACCCAGGACGGCCTTGATCTCTGCCCATACCGTCGGAACCCTGACCGTAGAAGTTCTTTTGATCTCTACCCCCTTCGAAGTTCTGACCGTACGATCTGTTTCCTTCACCCCAACGACTACTGAAAGAACTTCTGCCATGCGAAAAACTCCCTCCTCCATTCTCGCTAAAACTTCTGTTATAACCTCCACCACGTGTAGATCTGAACGGTGGCCTTGGAGGAGCATCCCTCGAGTCAGACAGAGGCGACGAATAACCATATTTGGAAGAAGAGAAACGTGAAGAATCTTGACGAACTTCCATACTTCTCGTCTCACCGTAGTTATGGGGCGCTGCAGCTGCGAATCTTGAATCTACCTGGCATCGTGTATCGCAGGCGGAGGGCCCAGAAGTTGTTGGAAGTGTCGACGAATTCGCCATGGATGGACTTACAGAAGTAGTGCTAGGAGCAGGTGATGGCGACTCGGAACATGATGAAGGAAGAAGACACGAAGGAGGAGGAGGTGGTGGGAGAGGAAGCGGGACAGGTGCCGGATTAAAGTGGGGGGGGCTGCTACTCTGTCGGTGCCTCAAGGGCGGCATCATCGCTTGTGCTTGCTGCACGAACTCCGACTGATTCTTCCAGCATGTCTCTTTCTCTTGAGCCATCGTAAAGGATTGTTGGCCTACATCTGGTGGATTTTTCCAGCCCCTCTCTGTCTGTCTCTCCATCAGAGAAAACTTAGTACTCCTCCAGTCTGTCTCTCTCTCCATGAGCGGGATGCCTGAGTTCCTCCAGCTCGTCTCTTTGTCTCTCTCCTTGACTAAAGGAGATCCATTCTTCCAGTCCCTCTCTCTAGTTCTCTCCATCGGAGCGCACTGACTCCTCCACCCTCTCTCTTCCTCTTTCTCTGTGGGTGCAAACTGATTCCTCCACCCTGTTCCTCTCGCTCTCTTGCTAAAGGAGGGCTGATTCCCCCAGCCTGTCTCTCTGTCTCTTCCCCTCATGGGAGAGGAGCTGTGGTAACGGTCGTTTGAATGAGGAGGCCATCGAGGCCTTTCTTGTACAGCACTAAAGGAATCCAGAAGCGAAGCCAGCGAGGCATCGAAGAAAAACGGCTTTGTATCCTTAGTCGTCGTTGTATCCCTAGTCATCGAAACTGAGTCCTCTGTCGGACTGCTCCTGTTGAGATGACTGTCGTAACCAGTATGACTCTCACGATTGCTAGGACCGCTTGTTGTCTCTTGGCGGTCGCTACTACTGTTTCTCTGTAAACTGCGACTGGGACAAAGTAGAAAAGAGTCGTCTTCAAAACGAGAAGGATCCCCCAAAAGGAGGGAGTCAAGAAAAGTCGACTTCCGAGTCGGATTCGACGACGAGGCAAGAGAATGTGAGGACTCTGAGGATACACCGCCTCCCCCGTCATGACCCGCGCCCCTAGCACTCTGGTGATCCGGATGACGGCCAGCCGATGCAAGCAATCCCGCTGTTGAGGCACCATCAGCTCTTAAACCCTCTCCTTTATGACCTCCTCTTCCTTCTCCTGCGGCCACGGCGACTTTCGGTTTATTCGAAAAGCAGTTCACTTCACACGTCCCTGCTTTTATACTTGTATTTTTGCTTCCCCCGTCCCCCCCACTGACCTTCAGACCCCCAGGGCTGTCTCCTTCTTGTTCTCTTTCACCCGCCCCCACGCTCGACTCATGCGCTGGTGACTGCCTGCTGCATGGGCTGCCATCTGTCAGGCGTTTTCCTGCACACTCGCTCGCCGTCTCTCCGCCTCTCACGGTCCTTCCTGCTTTCCTTGCAACTTCCCCCCCTACGGAAGTCCCAGGAGGCAGTCGCGATCTCTCCGCCCTCATGACTTTCTTTTCCAGCGAATCTTCTATCAGTCTGATCTTCTTCCTATCTCTTATCAAAACCTTATGAGCGTCTGTCTTGATGATCTTCGCTTTCATACTTACTTTTGCCTTCAGGTGAAACTCTCCAGAAACTGGGGTCCAACAAACGCTCTCTCCTCTCATACTATTTTCACTGGACTGCTTCCCTGGTTCACGATTCTCACCGTCTTCTTCACGCTGTTGAGAAATCTCCTTCTTCGTACCCACGGAATCTCCTTTCTCTTTTGTTTCTTTGACACGTTCCCCTGACAGGATGGAGGCAAACAAAGAAAAAAGAAGCCATGGCGAGACACATATATGTGGGGACGAACAAACAGGGCAACGCCAGTGGCTTTTCTTCCGAAAGACAGGGACGAAGTCCCAGGGACGAAGAAACCCATCAATATAAAGGGAGTCATAGGACACGCAAGGCTCTACAACACGACCAATCATGCTCACGAGAAACTCCTGTATAAGAAGTACAAGTCGAGAGGAGAACGAACGACTTGACACGCTTCATTAGTGTCAAGCTTCAGGGAAGGTCATCGCATGGAACAACTGTCACTTCATCGCGTACATACACACACTAAGACGAAGGGACGAAACGGGAAGAGGTTCGAGAGCCGACGAGGTCTGGCGAGTGAGTAGCATGTTACGCCCGCCCTCTCTTCAGATATATCTTTGGAAACTTGAGCGTTTCATCGCTCACAGGAGCAAAAAGATACGAAGAAAGAAGGATGCAGCGTGTTCATCAGGAATCACTGAAAAAAGGGTACCTCAGGCATTCATAGGAGCAACCAAGTGGACTCATCATTGACTCTTCTACGTGACGAGCGGTGTGTGTGAGGCTAGTTTACATGCGCCTTTAATCCTACTGTATTATAGAAGCATCCGAGCAGCGGGTATTGATCTTCGAAGGGGCGGTGCCCACGCGTTCTATGGTGTATATACACCGGTGACTGCTTATGTACCAAGATATATACCTCTTTCAACTTGTACATGGCATCACATGATGACCGACGTAAACATAGGTATGCTGACGAGCGGTACAAAGCACATTTTCGATACATGCAGAACGTTTGTTCGTCAGCGAGTGAAAACCTTACCTGAACTTGAAACTCCACACACATCAGCCCGTTTCACGTCTCTCTGCCTCCGTATCTTCTTATTTTGGCGATATTCAGCAACCGCCTGGCGCACGGGAGGAGGCGCTACAAGAAGCGGAGGAATCCCGCGCTGGACTGGAGACACTTCCCACAAGTCAAGGTCCTCTTCGGCTTCTTCTTCTCCTTCGCCTTCCTTTTCCTCTCCGCTCTTCCCTCCTGGAGGAGATGTAGTACCACATACCGTCGTCTTCGCCCTCCCTTTGAGGGACGCCACCTCTGCCAGCTGACTGTCACCATTTTCGAGAGGCACCTCTTTAGTAGCGGGATGCCTTTCGTCGGAATTCCCGGCTCCACACATAGATGCTCCGGCTGCAGTCGTCAGACAATCATAAGGAGGCTCTTGCTGTACTCTCCCCTCTCTACTGCTCATCCTCGTTAGACTGGTGGTGCTACCACCTGTATGGCCACTGCCTTGAAGTGCATGCGAGATGCTTGTATTTCTATCAGCTGAATATACACGACTTGCTATTGTGGTCTTTTCCATGCTTTCTGAGTAGAGACGCTTCACGCCTTTGAGCGACCCTGCCAATGGTACATCCGCCCAAGAAGGTGGTCTGGCGAGGGACGAGACATCATCACAAGCGGAGACAAGACTTCTTCTGGGTCCTTTTGTCTTCCCGTTGTTGGATATCCGCCTGCATCTATAGGTCACTTCCTCCTGAAGAAGCTGCAGGAGATCTTCTAAGTCTCCTTGTGTTACGAGAGGCATATGAAAGACCTCCAGGACAAAGCCAAGCAGTACTACTTGTCTATCCTCCTCGTCATTCTCTTTCTTTGTTTCCGTTTCCGGTCTATCTTTTGCACTACCGACCCCCTGTCCTTCCCTAGTGTTGTCCTCGTCCTGCAACGCAAGTCTGTCTCTCTCTCCAACTTCACGATCCCCTGCACTTTGTGCCTTGTCGCCGTCTCTATTTTCGCCCGTCGCTTGGTCATCATGCGGTATGGTAGACCTGCTACTGTCAACAAACATGCGTTCTTCTTCTACATTCGAGTCGTTCCTTTCTGTTGATTGTGCTATGGAGTCTCCCTTATTACTGCTCTTGTCTTTTCCGCTGAGGCCCGCATGGATTTCTTCTCTCATCTCTCCTCCTTCGTCTTCAGCTTTTTCCCCTGTCCCTTGACCGCTGTGTTGTGGAATGGGAAGCGCTACGTCACTCCTACTCCTTTCTATAGAGCGAGAGGATCCACTCGTGGAAGACGTGTCAGAGGCTTGAGGCTGTCTTCGGTTGTTAGGACAACAGCCAGTAACACCCCCGCTGACGGTCCATGATTCTTCGTTGAGATTTTCTTCGGGATCTTTCGTTCCCCCTCGCCCCCCGGACTCAGCAGCAGGGTCGCTACGTCTGTCTGCCTCCTCGACCTCTTCGTCTTTCTGGTGCGCAGGGGATCTCTTCCTCTTCGGTTCCACTTTTATCCCCCCCCGCTTACCTGGAGGCGAACCACTCGACTGAATCCTACGTAGTAAATTTCGGCTAATAGTCGAGAAATGCTTGCACATCGAATAACTACCCAGAACCGGCCAGAAACGTTGGCACTCAAGCGTAGCTACTGCTTCTCCAGAAGAGGACAAATAGTCGCTGTGAGTTGATACAGTCGAACTAGAGGACGACGATTCATCTTCAGAGCTCTCCAGATCTTGCTCCTTCTTTACAGATTGTAGGGAGGATGATGCTGTCCTCAAAAAACAGGTAGTAGACATATTAGAAGAACTACGGGGCGACAATCCACTCATCTCACTGATATGCCTCTGTAAACTCGAGGAATCCTCGTAAGATTCTCCCCTGCCTCTCCCTCCTCGTCCTCTCCCACCTCTTGTCCTCCCTCTCCCCACCCCACTCGTCATGCCTTTGCCTCTCCTCGTGCATCTGACTCGCCTTCCATTGACAGTCCGCCAGTACTCGACTGTGGAAAAGCCACCCTCAACAGATGATTCACTTTCTCGTTTTCTTTGCGCTAGGGCTTCACTCGCACTGTTCAGGAGATCGTCTGCTGAAAGTTGCCGACGATTGCCCTCTCTTCCCTTCTCTTGTGTTACGTCGCTATTAGTACGACTACCTATTCCTGCAAAAGGAGCAGCCTTCTTCCCTCCCATGCGTTCTCCGTTGCGGACAACCCTACAGGGTATGTCAGCTATGTCACCCTTTGTCGTACCTTTGTGCTCCTCTCTTTTGCGCTTGAAGACTGAAGAAGATCGATCTTTTCTCCTTTCCGGACTAGAGACACGGCTTCCATGCTCCCTGTGTCGGACAGAAGCTGTTGGGACCGCCGTAACGGCCTTGCCACTTTGGCGTGACTGCGGTGATGAAGACGATGTCATCTCTCCTTCTCCTTTTAGCGTCTCTTTCTCTCCTCCTCCAAGGACACCGGCTGTTGCCTGGGGTGTCGCAGCAGTGATCCGACGGCAATGATCTTTCTCTTCTACACCTCCTGCCTTTGTTTTCTTCAAGCCACCCCTAGGCGATCCAGAGTGAGCAACCTCACCAGGTTTCTTCTTCAATTTCG
This sequence comes from Cystoisospora suis, assembly GCF_002600585.1. Lineage (NCBI taxonomy): Eukaryota > Apicomplexa > Conoidasida > Eucoccidiorida > Sarcocystidae > Cystoisospora > Cystoisospora suis. The sequence goes on from NW_027153948.1 coordinate 44,403, forward strand.
CTTGTAATTTTGAAAGCTTAGCCATAGTTATAACTGGAGGAGAATACTGCACTTTCTTCTTCTTTCTACAGAGTTGACGACGCTTGAGGAAAACTGGTACGTGATCTGGTTGGCTTCCGATGCTGGTTCTAGGGATATGCTGACCTCCCTTAGCACTACTAGCCTTCTGCGTATCCTTCTCATCTACACTACTGCTCCTTTTCTCCATCTCTTCTACATCACCTTGTTTGTGTACCCGTTCAGTTCCTTCAAAGATCTTCACCGCTTCTTCTTCTTCTTCTTCTTCGACTTCCTTCTCTTCGACACTCACGGCAACCCGTTGTTCAAGCGCTCGCCTCCGACGCTTAGCACTGATCTCCGTCTCCTCTTTGTACTGTTTCCTTTCATCCGTTGGCTCTTCCGCCACATCCTCCTCTTCAACTCGTTGCTTAGAATTTCTCTTGGCAGAGCCATTCTCCACTGATGCAGAAGAAGAATCTCCTTCTGTTATCACCCACGGCGTGTCCACGGTATTGCAAGCATGACTACTCACTAAGGCAGAGGGATCTATATCTCTCTGAATGCGAATACAGTTGGCCTCTGGATCAAACATCCACGGAAAACGACTCTTTAGTTTATCTATATCATCCTCCCCTTCTTCCACACAAACACTGTTCTCCGCTTCTCCAAAACAATGCATATCTGTTCTTTTCTCTTCCTTTGTTTCGACTTTATTCCTCATACGTTTCTGAATTTCTGCCTCCACTCCTCCCCTCTGTAAGCAGATCCTGCCTTCTCCTGTTCCCCCAGCACACCCACCGGAATCATTGCACAGTGGTCGCCCTATGCTTGGCAGCCCCCTTTGTTGATGATCTGCCGTCACAGGGGCCGGACAAGATTTACCTGTGGTACATGAAACGGACTGTCTCCTTGCAGGCGCAGGGGGAGTCGTCTCCAGCGAGCCGCCTGCTGTAGGGCTGACGTTAGCGGGACAAGCGGGAGGAAGCGGACACGATGAAGCACTCGGTACTCCGGAGACAGAACGGGACGAGGGCGACGATGGAAGGGTTCTTATCTCTGTAAGTTGAGACTTTTGTCTTGCAGAATGCTGTGAAAGTCGCCTTGGAGAACTGCATTGCGTTACAGATGCGGTCACTTTTTCTGACGGAAGGAGCGGTGAGGCGGCCCTGGCCGTGCAAGTCGCTGAGGAAGATTGAGAGAGAAAAGCGGACGAGAACGAGGAAGACGAAGAAGAAGAAACGGAGACATCGCATGGAGGATCAGAAGATGGTGGATGACGATTTAAGGAAGAATCCGTCTCCAGCGTTGACAGGGAAGGTGTTTCTGCGGGAGGCTGACTAACCACTTGAACGTTTCGGGGGCGTGATCCCCCTCTAGACTCAGACTCACTGGGAGACGTGGAAGAGGAAAAAGAAGAATCTGAGGAAAAACCGAGAGAGGACGACGATGAGCCAGAGGATGAAGAAAAGAATGAAGAAGAGGATTGACAAGACGCTCGAGACCTCGACGATGTAGAGACAGAGGTGCTGCTACTATCCCTCTTTTTCTTTTCTTGAGATGGTGGATCCATCATAAGAGCCGATTTATCAGAGTCTCCCTCTCTGTCTCTACCCCTCACCACCCCGCTGACTGATCGTAACGTGCTGTCACTCCTGCTACTGCTACTACTACTGCTCTTCTTGCTTCCTCGCCCTCCTTTTGCTTTCCTTCCATCCTTTCCCTCGGACGCCTTCTGCTTCGTCCCTCGTTTCCCCCTCCGTTTGGTCCGTGTCGATCCTTCTTTGAGCGTCTCTCCATCTGCATCACCCAAGTTGTTCTTCAAGAATTTCGAAACTGAACTCGCTTCGTCCTTTTCTTCACGTGCGATCTCTTCGTCTTCATCCATCAATTCAGTAGCAGCACAAGACGATGAATCGCTGGAAAAAAACGAGGGAGACTTTTTCTCTTTTTCCTGGTAATCACCCATTCTCCACATCCCTCTCTTCTCAATTGACGCCTCGCCTGAAACGTTCCCTTCCTCCCCGTCCTTCTCCCGAATTGCATCTGCACCACCACTACCGTCCTTCTGCACTTCTCGCTCACTGAGAGTGTCGTCCATTTTTTCTCCTATACATCCCTCTCTCTTCTCATCATTGTTGTAGTTACTCCCCACACAAGCACCTTGACTGTCTTTTTCCAGTCCTGTCCGAGTTCCCCTATCCCCACTCACTATCCGCCCCTTTCCGTCGTCTTCGTTGCCATCAGCTGTCCTACGTGTCGTCTTCTCTACCCCAGAAGAAGTCTTTCTAGTCTCATTGCCTTCCTTCACTTGCACCTCTCCTTTTTCTTCCTTGCTCACAGGGTCTTCGTGTCCTCCACCACCGGCCCCTCCTTTCTCATTCTCTTCGTGCGCCCGCATATGAAAACCAACGCTTTCTCCATCACAACACTTAGCCTGTTGTGACGCACATTCGGCCACCGTGCAATCACCAGAGACATTTAGGTGTTGCCTCTCAACAAGGTGAGCTGGTGCCCTTTCAGCCCGGTCATGCGAAAACATTTGACTGCTTTCTTTCCCTTCTCCGTTGAGATTGTTCCTTCGTTCCATCTCCTGAGCTACAGTCATCATCATTCTCCCACGTGCCGCCAACTTAATAGACGCCTCGGAAACATGAGGAGGAACAACACTTCCAGGCGGATAATTGATACTCTCAAATAAACTCCGAGGCCTGTGATACTGAACGCGTGGAAGCCACAGAAAACTTCCCCAAGTCTCCTCAAGCTCCTTAGAGATGTCGATGCTATACCGTGAAAAAAGCTCTCTCCAGCTAAACGGTCTTCCATAACCAGGAATCCCAAAATCCGCTTCACTCTTTATCGCGCTCAGAGAAGCAAACGCCTCTGTCTTACCTTCCTGAGAAGAAGATGACTCCACATCTTTCCCTTTACTCGAAACACCTGACACAGCTGTAGAGGCAGAGCAGCCTACTGCTGCTGGGTTCGATAGGGAGAACATCTCAACGTCACGTATCACTTCCGTTTTCAAGTCAGATATAGTCGACACAAGATCAGCAGTCACCCGTGGTGTGTCTTCTCTTTCTTTCCCTCCCCTCAAATTACTTTGTCCGTTCTGTTTTTTTCTTCTTTCCCGCCTGTCGTTCTCTCGAGACTCACAAGCATCATGACTTTTTTGTTTCAGCATCCCTTCTTCGTCATCACTCTGATCATCCGAAGTGCCTTTTTCTCCCCTTCCTCTTGATGAACGGGGGTTCGACTCTACGAAACTGTCTGCTTGTTCATCTCTTCTCCGAGGAAGCCCTCCTCTCCCTCGTGCATTCACTCGAGCCTGTGACGTTCCCCTAGAGGAGCCGGTGGAGCTTGACATATCAGCAGGAATGTCAGAGTCCTTCTCTCTCTCTGGTACATGATCTGGAGCTAGTTCACCTTGCTCCGGCCTTCGGGTTGCTGTTGAAGGCCAATCAGGTGTCCCTACGTCCGTTTCCGGCCGTCCCTGAGGTGTCCGATCCCGTGCGTACGTGGTGCTGGTGAGATGAAAGCGATGGGCTGTAAGAGGAGTCACTCCTGTTACACGCTTGTGATACCCCCAGCAGCCTGTAAGGCCCTGTAGCTCATCGTCTGCACAGGAACCGCTTCCCCCTCCTCTTCTCTTTTCTCTCTTTTGACTTCTGCGCCTCATCACTCTTTGATACTTGAGACTGCGGTACTTCTGAGGGAGAGAACAACAGGCACACTGACATTTGAAGCCTATCGCGAAACATGTGTCACCACACGCAATCACAGAACCCACCAAAGGAAGCGAGAAAGAAGACATGCACGGAAACCGGGACAAGGAAGGGAGGAGACTTCCATTCAGCCTGTTGGCGCGGCTTACTACCATGCCGCAAAAGATGATGAATCCGGAGAGACTCGTTCTCTATAGATGATACTCAAGTCCTTCTTATCCGTCTTCTCTCATCCATTCGTCGAACCCGTGCTGTTCTCTTGCCTGCGACGGAAGTCACCTGCTTAGCTATGAAACTCCGCAGACACGTACGTAAACCTGTATATAATGCCTGTCACAATGCAGAAATACACTCTCTGAAAGACAGAGACACACGGTACGAGAGAAACACGGGGCACTTCCTCGTACTGGCACTTCAACAAATCAAAAGACAAGCTAAGAGTGTGACGAAGGTGCTACGACGCGACAAAGGCCAACGAGGCAAAAACGCCCGGTGGCTGCCCCCTGGGTAGGAAGGAGAAAAGCGTTTCAGTCGAAAACGAAAAGGAGGGAGGAATAGATAGCAGTACACGCCATCGAAGCTAAGGCAGCAAACACAGGACCTCGGGCAGATACAGCAAACGAGGTGATGGCATGGTTTCTCAGGTGACAAAAAAAGAATATACGAGCCACCGCCGCGACGCCACGAAATCGTGAAGTACGCCAGCAATGAATCGATCTTAAAGAGAAATCAGTGGATGTAGAATGTAGCTACATATATATATACATATATACAGAGAGAGACAGAGAGAGATCTGCAAAAAGGACAGCGGTTTTCAAGTATCATGAGTAGTATCTGTAGAGTTGATGTCGTTCAAGGCCCCGTCGTCGCTCTTTCTTACCTTTCGCACACGGTTGAGAGTGAGTCCTAATGGATCAACAAGATCTCCTCCACAATGTAGGGCATCACCACACTTGTTACAGAAATACACAAAATCCTCTCCAGCGCAGTTCACGCTTTCTGCCTTAGCTCCAGGAGCCAAATTTAAGCCCCAGTGAAGCTGTGCGCTGTTCTGAGTTACCGTATCACCCATACATTGAGCTCCTGCCCATATCTAAGAGGAAAAAAAGACAGACAAGAACAAAAGCCCTCCTCGAGTCGCTGTGTCGCTTCACAGGGACCCCGTAACAGAAAGACCGGGAGTTAGATACAAACGAACACCGACATATATATGGATGAGCCGACCGCGACCCATCTATATGTAAGGTGTAGATGGACCTCTGCGAAGGTCGATACGTACAGGTAAAACAGATCCATGAGTACAAACGCAAAATTGACAAGGAGATAGATGAACATGGTTCGGTATGGTAGATTGCTTCTCACTGTCGATATGGGCCTGTCTACACTACGCTGTACGTCTATGTACGTATGTATCGATGACCCAGTCTACCAATCATGTTCATATGAAGTAGGTTTCTTCATGACTAGATGACTAACGTAAGCATGGATAGTGTGTGGGTGCAACAAGAATAGCTAAGACATATAGGTATAAGCAGCATGGGCGGGTACGGAACGTCTGAACAGTACAGACAGATAAAGCGCAATTACACTGACAGATACAGAGAGACAGATACGAACACGAAGATAGAAACAATGGCCGACGACAGTCTCACTGCGCTCTCACGAAAACACTGCTTTCTGGCGAGGACACCACAGAGTCCAGCTCTGAATCCTGCAGGACACAAGAAGCTTGTACTTTCTCTAACGCACATATCTACTGTGAGAATATGAACGTCCCACAACTCTTCTGCTGTAAACAAAGGTGACACTCAGAAACGCAGGGGCCTTTCTGCTTGCGATTTCTTTCCTCCTTCCGGGGTTCTCAGCACAACCGAGTCTATACACGGCTATAAGCACAGATTGATATAGCGGGATAAACAGACTGATAGATACACCATAAGCAGATACACGGAGAGTACGTAAGAAGGCCAGTCATACCTTCATCTCAGGAAAAAATTTGACGAGTGTCGGGGGAAAGGGCCAAAAACTCTTGTGGTTCGAGATGCAAGTCTTTCCAGAGGAAGCCCCGTGGGATGTCAAAGGGAAAAGAACATCCTGCGGAATATGCCCGTTCAATGCCACTCTCTCAGGACCCCCTACGGCTTCGGATATACAGCCTGTCAGAAATGACAGCAGTGGCTGTGCATACATGCGAGGAACTGTGAACCAGAGCTTACAACAAACGTCTGAACAGAAGACGCTGTCGGCGAAGAGATTCGCTACTTGACGCCCAAGTGACTTAGAGGGACGGGAAGAAGAAATAGAAGGTAACTGAGGATTGATTCTTCCCTCCACTGTCTTCAGCGAGGGTGTTAGACTATGATGTGGGGTGTCCATGCATTTAGTAGGTACCCCCGCTGCTAACGCGCTTATTGTACTCCCTCCACCTGTCGCTGCTTTCTGCAGGATGCCAGCAACAGGCGTTTCTGGAACCGAAGACAAAAGAGACTTAGCTTTGGGAGACGAGAGGTGACAAGGAGGCTGCGTGCAAGTGGAGGAAGTTGCTCCCTGCGGTTGCTGTGTAGAAAACTGAGAGGAACCTTTCAACGAGGAAAGAGATTCGGAGAAACCTGTACATCCGGGGACGGTCTGTGAAGGCTGGGGCACGGCATTAGAGCAGGGAGAAGATGTTTCTGAAGATGACGGTACGGAAGCTGATGACACACATGGGCTACCTGAGAGGGGACTGACTTGGCCATCAGAAGAGGGTATACTAGGAGAAGGAGAACTGGTATGAGATGAAGAAGATTTCGATTTACCTTCAGAGACACCTAGAGAGACTAACGAACATGGTGGAACCATTCCTTTAGGCGATGATGACGAAGGACTTGCCAGACAAAAGGATGAGGACGAATCCGGTAATGGCGACGAGGAGTCGCAAGAGACTGACGCGGACAAGGGAGAAAAGGTTGAGACAGAAGAAGGTGAAACACCTTGGGGACTGCTGTCCTGTGATTGGGCAGGACACGAGAGATTACGACAGGACGGGTCGAGATCGGAACTTCGAAAAGACGAAGAAGACGGTCCAAAATTCATCTTTGACGACAGAGAGTTTTTACTTGTCTCTTTTGACGGCAGCTCAAGATTACTGGAGCGCACGACAACATTAGCTGGAGAGGAGGACGACAGTTCTTTTGTATCATGCACTGTTCCGTCTTCTTCCGTGTCTCGCACTTCTTCGCTTGCCCTTCTGCTCTCATTTCGCTCTGAGTCACGTTCGGCTTCCCCTCTCATCCTTTTGTTGGGTTCCAAGTGCTCTTTCACACTCTCAGTAAGACGCTCCTGTGCAACTGAGCTAGCCACCTTAGGCTCGATCGATTCCACGCCCCCCTCTCCGCTCTGATCTTCACTCATCTCGCCTCCTTCATCATCACCCTTATCTGTTGAACCGCTGTCTTCGTTAAACCTCCGCTTCCTCTGGACACGACTCTTCACCCGGAGGCGTTCGCGCGCCGCTACCCCGACCCCCTCGTTGAAAGACCCACCACTCTGGGTCTCTTCCCTAGGACCTGATAGTGCGTGCCCCCCCTCTACAGCCTCAGAACCTCCTTTTTCTGCGACATCAGAAGGTGATGGGGCACCGCTAGCGGGTGGATCTATTGAAGGGATTGTATCGCGGCACAGACTGTCAGGTACCTGAGTCTCCTGTGAAATCACAGCAGAGGAACGTGCAGTCGACGACGTTTTCCCAGCACAAGGCAAAACTTGGGACTCTGGAGAAGATGACAGCTTCCCAACTGTATCGCATGCTGACGTCTCCCGGCTACGAGAAGCTGAAGCTAACGCAGGCTGTCCCCTTTCCATCCCGACTTTTGATAAAGGATGAAAGGGAGAGGCAAACGGGGATCCCTCCTCAGCAGAAAGGTCCTGTCCGGAAGTCCGCTGATAAACCGAGGAAGTTTCAAGATGAGTAGGTTGTCCATTCTGTCTCACCGACGAGGTAGGAGATGGGATAGATGAGTTGCCCACTTTAAGAACCTGTGAGGGTGGAGACTGGCAGCTCATCACAGATGCTATATCCGTTTCTTGGGTTGTGACTAACCACTCAGAGACCTTCTCGTCATCGAGACCCGGCTTTTTGTCGCAAGCAGACGAAACACCTTCCGACTCGCTCCTGTTCTCACAATTCAAAGACGAGGGACCCTCAAGACTATCCGGTTGATTTGTCTGCTCAAGGGTCGAACCCGCGATGTCGGTTCCCTGAGGATCCTCCTGTGAGGGACTACCAACCGTTGAAAATATTTCTTGGTTCAAGTCTTTCGGCGAATCCTGTCCCTCCCTTTCCAAGACAGAAGAAGACGATGATAATTCTTGATCTTGAGGGAAGCGAGACGCAGGGGGAGAACACGAAGCCGGGGGAGGTGTGATATCAACGGTGGCACCTTTCTCTTCAATGGAAAAAGGAGGATCTTCGTCCACCGTAGGACAAGTCAGATTACGCCTCAGCTCCCCTTCCGGAGATGAGGTGTCGAATACTGCGTCTCCATCTTTCATTGTGATCAGGTCTCAAGAGAGGTCAAATACAGGAAGTGGATGAGTGGCTAACAAGTTGACCCTTCTATGAGAACACCAGACTAGCTGGCGAACTATGCACGCCGTTCAGCAAACAGAACACGTGTTGAGCTGCAGCACATAGCTCAGCTATCAACCCTGCGCGTGTGTAAGGGCAGAAGCGCGAAAAAACTCACACCGAAGTGCACGACCATGGTGGCAACATTACATGACGTGAACAGTCGCATACCGTCCCGCCCAGTATCACCGTGGCCGGCTCGACCGCACAGCTTGCCAGTGGGAGTTTTGACGACGATGCAAAAAGAGCCAGAGAGCGAGCTCAGAATCACGCTTGACGCAAAAGGTAGACTGACTCTCCTCGAAACCCTTCACGGCTTGTGTTTTCTTCCCGATAACGACGAGAGAGAACGCTGCCGAAAATCAGGACCCACTGTATGTCTTGTCTTGAGCCAAATGAACCCAGGGAAAGTACAGACGGTAACAAGCCCGCACAGACTACAACCGACCTTAGTTGCCCTGTTGTTATCTGCAGATGTCTGACGATAGCACTCGATGTAGCACGGTACAGAAAAGCAAAAACTTGTCCAGGTAGACACGGCTAGAAATGCCCTTGCTGTTTGTTCAGTCGTTCCCCGCCCGCATATGCTTGTCCTTGCACCGGAGTAGTCGGGAGTCGTACAAACACCTGCTGCATCATAGGCCGGTGTCTGTCTGTCTCAATGAGAGACGTGGAACAACAATGAAAGAAATCTCCAGCAGACGGGGATGCTGAGAAACTGAGACGAAAGCGTCAGCTGGTAGATTGCTGAAAAAAACGAAGTGGATAGTTTTCGGTACCAGCCAGACTCATCCGACAAAAGAAAGATCAAACTCCATAAAAAGCAAGAGCTGCCAAGTCCTTCAGCATGTGCACAGGCTCTGGAGCACAACCATACAGTCGAATTATAGCCATATGTTGCACATAGAGCTCGGTTCCAAGAATGAGTCCCAGATCCCAGACAAAAGTGGTAACGGAGACTGTACAACTTTCTTGGAATGAGAGCGGAATATGACGCAAACGAAATAAGGCGACTATGAATGCGTGAGAGGGCCTGCAAGATTTTGCGCGGCTGAACGACAGGCGACAGGGGTTCACCAGACAAGAAACTTCGGAAAAGCTGCCTTAGTGCAGGGACAAAGGAGAAACGGGAAGTGTGAGCAACACGTTTTGGTGAAACTCCCTCTCACTAGGACAAATCAAGATCACACCTGAAACATGAAGAGCGCAGTAACCGAAAAACCACGGAGAGAAGACTGGAGGCACGGGTTTATCGATGAACTGATGAAGGCTTCCTACTCTCGTCAGATGACTACCGGGGGAGTTGTGTTTCCCTAATGCTTAGTCGCTTGTTCCGTCGTCCTCATAACTCCGTTGACGTGTCAGCTCGCGACTCAGAAGGGAATTACGCTGCTACCGACTTGCGCGGCGTTGGAACCGTGGGAAGGAAAACGAGGCTAAGCCGGTACACGCACACTGAGACGCAGTTTGCTCCCCATAGTCTTCCAGAGCGCTGAGACACGCCCAGGAGAAAAAGCGATACACTTGGAAGGTCCTTAAAAAATTTTAACGGCGAGTAATACGGGCCACCCTTCGGTGGGATGCGTCCAAGCAAGCGACACCAGTTCTTCTCAGAGCGACCGCCCAGAGTTGTGGCGAAACGACGTGCCCCTGAACGAGTATTGGCAGCGCGCCGATTCAAAGTAAAAGAGAAGCCCTACGGAAAAGGACGCAGCCACACAGGGCCAGGAGAAAGAAATCCGGTTCAGCGACTCAACCTTGGTAGCGAGCATTTGACCTCGAGAAGCAGTTCCAGAGAAGCACAGTGATAGATAGGGAGAGCCACACCATCTTTACAATATCCAGAATGTGAAGGACTCCAAGGGAAAAAAAAGGAAGAACAGTATAGAAACGCAGTCTGGCTGCGAGTCTGCTTTAATGCCGGACAGCTCTGGTGATGCATGGACAGCGAAGCAGCGTGCCACCCCAGTAAAACACAGAGGTAAGCCCCGGGCATCTACTTCGGGCAGTACCCGCGGAGAACAAAGGCGAAAGGCAGAAAATGCGAACCGTGGGAAAAATTCGAGAAGGGCGTTAGGAGAAAAAATGTGCTCTGTACATGCAAGAACTGAAAATGTCGCTCTACGCTCCCCAGTCAATAAAGGAGACGGCGGCGCCAGTGATACTGCTGCTGTTACGCCACAATACTTTCACTCAGAGTTAAGGAGCAGCGTCCTCTTCTATAAAAAACCATATATAGAGTATAGAAAGAACGTTCATTATCTCATCCAGAAGTTAGTAAAGTAGGTGTCTGCCTCAATGCATCACACTTGCCTCCTTGCCGCGAGTCAACGATCCTCGGAATGTAGTGCCGTGTATCTAGGCAAGGACCGCAGTGCCCTTGCCTCCGCACACAGCGGCGCGTCTCCCAGCGACAGCGCGTGGGCTCCGCTGTGTTCCCCCCCATGTCTCTTCCACTTAACAAGTAAAAAGTCCAAGGAGCAACAAAAAACAAAGCAATACGATACACTTACCCACGCCTCTTGAGGGTCCGACATGAGTGGTTGAACCCCCGCAGTCGGCGGTTCCCTGGAAAGTGAAAATCTGCGGCGATGAAATGTTCACGAGCCGCCACTGTCCGGTTTAGCTAGCTAGCTCTCCGGGAATCAGTGGGAACGAAGTGGTTTCCTTTTGCGCAAGCTCGTGGTATCTGACATACCGGCAGTACACACAGGAAAGCACACACTCCATCTCGAGGTCCCAGGGGTCGTCTCTCTTCGTTCGGACCGCTCAGTGTGAACAGAAGGGAACCTTCCGCTCTGAGAAGTTCTGCCGTGGTGTGAGAGGCACTACTGTGGGAGAGGAGAACCTTTCGCAAACCAGCACTAGCTCTCGCCGTTGCATGCCTGCGATTGTCAACAGGTTTTTTCACCCCACTTCAGTCTTTCACCATAAAACAGACCTCCGAGTGTAACGCAGCAACAGAGCTCTAACGTGTTTACACACAAGCCTGAAGGGACGGACATTTTAATAGGGCCGGGATTTCCCGAGTGGACTGTGCTATGACGACTGATGAGAAGGCAGAAGGAATACGCTACAACGGAAGCTGGTATACCGGGCATCTACTGTTGAATCAACACATCCGAAGCTAAGCAAAAAGCTCTCAGGCATGAGAAGTTGCCTTTGAGGGTGTGCTGCATGCGTCGGAAAGACGCTTCGAGCCAGGGCCATCGCGGAGGAAAACAAAAACAAGAGGCTGACTTGTAAAACTGCGTCACTCAGAGGAGAATTTTTCAGTTTTCACTCCATTCTAACTTCTGTCCGTCTGGTGGCGGCCCCGTTTATTTGTTTTGAAGTTCGAGTCTTTACTTTGGGCCGGAACTCCGCAGGAGAGTCGAGAGGAGAGGAAGAGAATTCTCACTGTGAAATTTTCCCGTCTAGCTGGCAGTTTCGTGATAAAACCTCTCAAGAGGATTGCCACCCGAGTGGTTTGTTTAATGAAGATATCAAAAGCTGGATAGGGAGGGGAAAAGGAGCATGATCGTGTTTCTTCTCTATCTCTTCCCCTGCGTAATTCTGAAACACCCACACAGCTCATCAAAAGAAGTCTCCTTTTAAAATGATTCAGCAGCGCTCTCTTGTGCTCTTCTCTTTGTGGTTGGTGTCGCTTGCCGCTACCGGAGACAACAGCTGATCACTCAGCAAGAGGCCTGTGTGTGAGTGCTACCGGTTTGAGATTTGCCTAGCTTGTTTCTATAAGTAGCACTTTTTTGGGGTGCCATTCCAAGATAAGTTTTCTGAGAATGGCAAACAGTCGTCAAAACCGAGCAGTTGATCATGACAAGCCGGGACACAAGAACCCTGCGACTACGATGCTGGAGCCCGCTGAAGAGCCCCCACAGGGAGAAAGTGACTCGGATGATGAAGCCCCGTCTCTTGTGCAGTGCCAGCCCGTCCTCGATTCTGCGTGTACTTCTCCACCATCCTCCTCGTTCTGTTCACCAGCTCCGTCTGCTTCTGGGACTGCCTCCTCAATTTTTGATACACCTTCGTCATCTTCGATTCCCATAACTATCTTGTCAGGCTTGTTAGGCGCAGGAAAGACTACTCTTCTACGAAGTCTGCTAACGGGGAAACTTCAGCACAACTTGAGAATCTTAGCTATCCAAAATGAGTTCTCACTTGAATCGGGTGTCGAGGCCCCTCTCCGTATCACTCCTCTGCGCAGAACGAAGAAGAGAGAAAAGGAAGCCGGTGTCGGTGCGCCAAAGAGAAGCAGTTCTTCAGTTTCTTCACAGATGAGCCATGTATCACTTCGCGAACAAGATTTTGAAGAAGACGAAAGGAAGGAGGGACACGAAGAATCCGGAGGAGAAAAGCAAGCTGTGAGAGAGAAGGGCTACAATACCAGCAGTATGGCAGACACGAAAACAGAATCAGAGGACAACGATGGTGATGATGACGATGGAGACGACTATCTACCGGAAAGTGTCTATGAGCTTCCCAATGGATGTATATGCTGCAGTATCAAAGATGAGTTGATACGTACTCTGGAAGCTGTATTGAATCGTTTTCCAGGGAAATTTGATTATGTTGTTGTTGAGGCGAGCGGTGTCGCCACACCCCAACAACTTATAGAGGCATTCTGGCTCGATGAGCCTTTACAGGATCAAATGCATCTCGATGGAATTGTAACTGTTATCGACCCCATGAACATTCCTCCTCTTCATGGGTTCTGTCAAGTTGCCACATCAGGTACAAGTCGTGTTATTTCCCAACGTATCCCTTCTTCTGCTGACACGGGAACTTCTTCGTCTCTTCCTCCTTCAGCGAGTAACGGGCCTTCTTCCTCTTCTCAAGAGGTTCTCTTCTCTTCTGTGTCATCAGCACCCCCCGATGCTAGCTCACAGCCTGCCACTTCTTCGTCTTCAGCTTCCTCTTCTTCACCTCCTATCTCATCCTCAAGAGGACTAGCAGTTTCTCCTGTTCTTGGCGAGTTGTGGGTGCAGCAAGTAATCTGCGCCGATAAAGTCCTGATCTCAAAGACGGATATAGCATCAGCGGAGGCACTGGAGAAGACTGTGGCTCTTGCCAAGACCCTTAATCCAGTAGCATCCGTGCTCCCTCTGTCCTTCAAAGACTTCAAAAGGCGACCAGGTCTCCACACTTCTTCTGTCTCCGAACAACAACAGAAGGTAGACATACGTGAATTTCTCTACCTACGTGCATACGCAAGGGGAGCCGCGACAGCAGATATTTCTCTTCTCCAGGCCGAAAAAGTCAAGCAGACTCGTGATGTCGAAGCGCTGAAAGGACATAAAGGCCTCCAAGAGAAGAAGCATTCTGAAGAAACAGTAGAAGTTGAAGATGACCATAAGGTAGCAGAAAGTAACGTTACGCCGTGTATTCGGAGTCACTGTATTTCAATACCGTCTTACCTTCCGGGTTCACGAATTCTTTCTTCCTTTCTCGATGGGTCAGACAGAAGAGAGAGAGATCACCCAGTAGCAACAGGGGGAGGACATCACTTTCACGAAAGGAGAATTGGAGGTGACAGCTCGTTAGCTCTAGACTCGAGTTGCCACGGAGAAATTCAACACAAGCAAAGAGGTAACACGACGACGACTTTTGGTGGAGTGTCTTGCGACCCTACACTTGCAGACCAGGTAGATAGAAGTGGGAGGAGCTGTCAAAAAGACGCTACCTGTCTACAAGAAAATGAGGTATATTTGTTTTCTGTTTCTAAGCTGGAACGACTGCTGAGTGAACTGCTATGGCGAGAAGAAGAAAACCATGGCGGGGACGTCAGCGGAGTTCCGTCTCCTGTGATTTACCGATGTAAAGGGTTGTTCCTTGCTTGGAAAGAAAGCGATATCAGAGAAGAGGAAGGAGTCGACAACCAAAGGAACGAAAGCAAGCCTTGTGGTGCCCAGTTACATAACTCTAGGCTTCAAGAAAGCGAGAACAGACAACAGAATTCAAATGAAGAAGTGCTGAATGCAGAGCAGGAGAACAAAAGAGATATAGAAATGCCTGGTGGTAGACCGTGGGGAGTATATGAGCTTCAGGGAGTAGGCAGGACGTTCGAAATCAACTCAGTCGACACCGCGTGTCTCCCTGCCATGCTACAGCAAGAAGAAGGTGCAAGAGGATTTGTTTGTAAGAAACACGTTTCGGAGGGGGGAGGACGTGACGATCTCCGCGAGCAATGCGATACTCACCTGCCAGGAGGCGATACAAGTAGAACACAAGAGCACGCTTGCTGCTCGGTGCACGCTTGCTCTTGTAAGAGCGATTGTCGTAACAGTAGCCATCAAACACGTACACAGGCAGGGGATAGTAGCACAAGACAACAAAAGGAGACCGACGGACCAGAAGTGAGAGACGGAGGTCAGAGAGAAATACTGGGGAACACGTGTTGCTGCAGATCAGCAGATACAAAAGAGTGCCAGACAAGAAGGATCTTGACAAACAAGTTTTTGTTTGTAGGGCGTGGAATAGATCCGGGGGAACTCTCTCGACGCCTTAGGACTGAATGCATGCGAGCTGATGTTCTTGACGGAAATTTTGTTGATGATCCAGCTCGGAAAAGCTAGGCCGCAGAACAGCGGACAGGGAAAGGAAAAAGAGGTGTCGATTCGCTTCTCCTTTTTTTGCCAGAGAAACTCCGAGAAGACTATTAAGCCATGACATGCTGAAACCACACGCTTTCTGACGACGTGCAGGATACTGACATTTGCCAAACACTGATCCATGCTGTTTCTGTTTTTCTGGGGATGAGGGAATTCTTGAGGAGTGACACTGTACGTCATCGTCAAGCCTGCCCGCGAAGTTACGGTGAGACGGCCACCTTGAACAGTTTGAATGCTAGGGTGAGTACCAGTTCCGACCCTGAGGACGTCTCGTGTTGTTTGTGAGTGGTGCCTGCCTTAAAAGTCGCACTTCTGCGTGCAATTACCGGAATATTCTGCGAGTAATATCCTGGTGTTGTTACCGTCCACAAGCAAGCTACGCACCTCACTCTCTGCTACTGCTAGGCGTGCGGAGCCGACACGGGTGACGCAGCGGTAGTACGTTCTGTAGTTACTCCTGCGAGACTATTCGGAGTGATAATGACAGTAGGAAGCAACGGACGGAGCACCTAGAGTTTCACGACAAATCTACAAAGTGCGTTAAATCCAAACCTGTGGGCTGCTCGTGGCCTGGACGCCAGTCGGTCTAATGACAGCAGATCGGACACTTGTCCCTCTGCGGTGATGAAGCTTGCCTGGGGATAGACCCGCCTGACGCTGCAGACCGAAGTTGATTCTCAGTAACACGCGGGTCACTACTAGCCTCTCCACAAAGGCGGTCGGTGACTGACGTGGAGGATTTTTGGGGCATTTGCTCTGCCAGCAGTGAAGCCGGGGAAGGATCTTGCTGTTTCACGTCTTAGACTCTCGGCCACACCGAATGAGCTGCAGCATTTGACGACTCCGCGAATTCTAACGTTGCATCTTAGGGGCATGGACCGGGGTGTACAGGGGGTGGGGGGACCGTGCGCCGAGAGGCACCCCGGCTGGAGGGCGTTAATCCAGGACGGGGCCACGTAGTCAAATTTGAGAGCTTGCAGCTTCCCTGTAGCCACGTAATAGTAACACGTCCTCGCCGTCGCTATTCAGTTTGGTAGCTTCAAAGGAAACCTCAGTTCCTCCTCACAGCGGATGAAGAGACGGCCTCATCTCTTAACACAAGTTCAAAATGACTTTGTAGGCGGAAAGGGCGGCATCGAGGAGCAGCCGTCTGCAGCTGGTTCGTGGTAATTAAGCCCTCGAAGGGAGGCAGCTAGCTGCTGCGAGCTCTCCCAGTCACTGCGTAGTATCCTGCCGGGACTGATACCTGATACAAGTCAGCTCTATTAAGGCTTCACAGAAACACCTACTAGACCTAACGTGTCTGTAAGACAGCTTCCCAGCAGCGGACAAAATGACCGCGAAAGTACTAAGGACTTCTGACGTCCCTTGGGGCTCTATTGCCCGGGCAGCGGGCGACTGATCTTTGCGTCCGCGGCCTCTCCGAAAAGTCCACACTGTCTGGTCACTGATTTTTAGCCGTACCGGTGTAAATCAAGCGGGGTCCAGATGCATGCATGCGGAAAACTCGGGCTGCGGCAGCAGTCGTCTCCTCCAGTCGACGAGTTAATTGCTACTGGGAGGGTAGCTGGTTTGCCGTCTGACTCTGCAGGTGTAGGCTGCCTCCTCGCTGCGCTGCTGATGGCCTCAGCTGTGCGGGCACGTTTGATTCTTCTGTCGCAGTCTCCTGAAACTGAATGGTCTCTCGGTATAGCTTGTAGACGTTACACGCTACGTACGTGTGTGCGGCAGCCACATCGGTTCGTAGGAGCTTGCCACGAAGTTTCATTTCTGTGAGCCCTCTGTGTAAGGAACCGGTAGTTTCTGGGAGTGTGCTCAAGCGTACAGCGTACTGGAGGGGAAATTTGTGCTCATCGTCTGCTTCGTTTTGAGAATGTACGCGGTCTACGTCGGTGTCTCGTCCGATATGGCTCTTGAAGACGCGACAATGGGCCTGTTCGCCCTGCAGAGTTCCCTGGTATCTATTGATGGATTCAGGCTCCCTTCCCAAGCTCCTACGAGGAGAGGATGACATAGCTGTCCCCACGCCACCTACCTGGAGATCTGTCACGGTCTCTTCATATGATTCTTCTTTGCTCTACACACTACGCGGCCACGTCAGAATGTTGGGTGTTTCAAGGAGACGTCGCCCAGTTGGCTTTTCTATCTGGCCTTCGATGAGTGAGCCCCATGTCACTCGGAGCCGTGCTCGACCCGCTGCCCGGCGTCCTTTCCTATTTCAAGAACACCATGAGTCACATTGCGCTCCGGTTGACAGAAGACACGAAAACGCTCTACAAATGAGGCCAGCTGATGAGCAATCCTTCCGCAGCCATTGTTCTGTCGAACAATCTTCTTTCCCCGAACAGAGGAGGTGGGAGACCGGCGTGAAGTATCATAAACCAGCTTGCGCTGTCTCGCCCCCGCCCATCGGTTTGTTCGTCCCTTTGTGGGACGGCATACACAGAGAATTGGTGCCGACGCCTCGTGATAGAAGACGCTTGCAGCAGTCGGCTTTGCACTCTCATCTGGAAACTCAGCACCGACTTGCTGGGACTCCCGTTCGTTCTATTGTTAACTCCATTCATAGATACTCAGGTATCCAGAAAACATCTCATGCAGGTCTGACGCTGTCAGCAAACCGAGAAACGGTCAAGTGGAAGCATGCACGTTCGGCCAGGGTAGAAGCAGGCCGTTTGACAGATTCCCCCGATTGGCCTGAATCTCATCGCCAGCCTGGAACTTTCGTCTATCGGTCGTTTCGTCCTTCATCTTCTTCTTCTTACCCTTCTTGTCTTCGCGCAGCTGCTTTCTCTTCTTCCGCCGCCATTTGTTTGGATCGAGCTTTGTCTCCTTCACTTGCATTGTCAAGGCTTGCTTTCGTACTTCTTTGGCGAGGTGTCTCTACCTGTACGCTCGACAGCCTGTCAAGAGCTAAAGCAAGGAAGAAGGATCGGCCTGTCCGGCGTGGTACCGGCGCTGATACCATAGAAGATCCCCGTCCAGATCTTAGTCACATTGCTGCTGCACGTCGCCTCAGAGAGATCTGGACTCTTCACAGATTAACGGGAGTGTCTTCTGAACAAGATCTTGAATCACCAGATCCTGTCCGCACGTCTACGCAGACGGGACTCAGTCCTCGGCGGAATAGACCTGATGCGAATACAGTGATAGCATCACGGATAATAAGTTCGTCAGCTGTTTCAGAGGGACAGGAGGTGACTTGTCCTGTGCACAGGAGTCCAGCAGATACTCGGGATGGCGTCTCAGCTATTCCCGCGCCGCCGTGTAACATCTCCGCTGAAACGTCCTCACCAGTCTCTAATTCTCCCACCTTGGGGACAGAACATCTGACAACGGACTCTGAACACCGCGTGATTTCGGCGGACCAGCTAGCGGACACTGAGCGAGAACAACGGATCCTCAACAGTAGTAGTCGAGGCGACGCTTTGTTTGAGAGATATGGGACGAGGAACTCAGCTGGCACGAAAGCACATCCCACTCGCCAAAGAGGCGTCGTAGTCAAGGTGCACCGATATTCAGTCTGCGGATTCATAGGTAAGGAGGGTCCGCTGAGATGCCTCCAGACCGTCGGTCCGATGTGGTCCTCCCCTTTGGATACACTCCAGAAATGCTTCAAGCGCTTGACCTGAATAGTAACGATAGTGGTGTCAGATAGACCGTCGACTTTCCTTATGATTGGATACAAGTGCAAGCTTCTTGTCGTGCAGGTGAAGGCACCAAACAGAGCAGTCAGACATTTCTTAGTATGTCGGAAAGTGGTTTGCGGCTCTGCCCCGTTTGACGGGAATACCGCAGTGAAGCTCACTGTTAGGTACGTATGGTAGAAGATACATTTGTGTACTTGACTACACAGACATAAAAATGTGTATGTTGCAGGCGTGTCTCCCCCGAGGTACACAATGCCAAGCTATCTCATGTGACGATCTCTATTTGTACCTCTTACGTGTGCATGACTGTGTATGCAAGCATGCTGGCGAAGCTGTATATATCTCGTACTCTCCAGCTAACGGTGTGTAATTCTACAGCAATACGCGTTGGTGGGCTCAGTCCCACATGCATACTTCTGGTGGATGAGGTTTACGGGTCCGCACACGGGAGCAACAGCTCTCACAAGTTCTTTATGCGGAGAGTCTCTCCCCGCGTTGTTTCCGCATTCCAGAGCCGTTCTTCGTCAGTGGCAGCGTGGGAGAAGAGGTCCACGCTCAACAGAGCTCGATAGAGAACACTTGTCTCGTCTTACTAGTGATTCCTGTCAGCGCGTTAGAGTTCCCGCCATGTTTTGTACACTAAAGTGAGTGTATGTGTAAGGGCCTACATGGCTAGCTACATATACATATTTCTAGTATGTTTGCGTCACGAAGATATAGGCAGACGAACGTTTCCTGATCCTGTGTGTATATATTTGGGTGTGCGTGTGTGTGTTTTGCCTCCCTTTCCGCGGTCGTTCAGCACCCGAGGACGGTGGTCCAGAGATATTCGTGCACAGGGACGACTTCATGGAGCCTTCTGCCTCAAATGAAGAAAGCCCAGCCTCACTGTTTATCTCTCCAGGGCAAGAGACACCAGAGGTAGGCAAGGAAATCCATCAACAGTATGACGATCGGTCATCCAAGAATGTGGGAAGAAGAAGAAGACAGCGAAGTGCGAAGCCGTGCTTTGACCAAACGGAAAGACGGTCAGTGGAAGAAGGTACACTGGGAGGGAGGGTGGTTGAAGGCAAGCCGATCCAGCTACGAGTAGGGCAACTTCTGTCGTTCGAGGCGGCGTGGGACGGGCGTCACAATGCCCCAAAGGCTGTCCGGGTAGTCAGTTTAGAAGAGTTTGATATATAGAAAAAGGAGGACAATGATACGAAGGTAGAAAGTCCAGACGTCTCGGGCCCCAAGGTTTCTTTTGTCCTAGTCATTACGTACAAACTTCTCAACTACGTGGGCTGAGTGAAACCTATCAATGAAGTGCGAGTAAAATGGAACCTGCGAACCGGTTTTCATCCTGTATACCGGAGAAGCCGACTCACTCAGCCTTTCGCGTGAAGTTCATCCTTTGCTGCTAACTCCTAGAGGAAACTGCCGCAGCTTTTTCGTATACCCCAAGGAGTCGCGTCTTGCATTCTACTTCAAGATGTCAGCCACTCAAGAGCGCCCCTCCAACACGGCGCGTTGTTGCACCGAGGGAGTGTCCGGAGAGCACCTTACTGCACGGTGCTGCTCAGGCGGGTGCACACTTCCACTCGGTGACGACAGGATCCTGACCGTTACCTGCTGAGTATAAAGCTCCCTGGAGCTTTCACTGAGACGTCGGCTGGCTTCAGAGCCACGGAGAGCTATCCGCTCATCTATCCTTACGCATAAACTAGATGCATGTTTTGATGCCTCACCAGTAGGGCAGAACTCTTCTACATGGCGTACTAGTTTTGTCAGATCTTCGCTGTTTTAAGTAGAGAGCTACGACTGCGGCCCGTACTGTGCGTTCATGAATGCTTTGAGCTATGCGGTTCTCCGGCCTTTCGCCAGTCCTACTTTTGCAGTCGTCTAATCTCTCAGCAGGTACATCATTATTACACACGGTTCAAAGACTTTGTTGATTTCTTGAAGAAGCCGCCTTCAATGGCCTAGTCTTCATTTCAGCCAGTCCAGCGGCCGCGACCCACGTGGTTTGCAGCTTCACGCTTTATCGCGTGCTGGCGGCACGACTGCACAGAATACCGAGCGCGTACACCAGTGCGCCCCTACAGGGCTAGACGACTAGTCCCCTCTGCTCTACTGCCGGTGTATATACAGTGCACGAGCGTGTACCGCCAACTGCAGACCCAACAGCTTCCTTTTTGGCGAGCCTTCAGCGAAAAGTAGAGGGGTAGAGAAGAATTAAAGTTAGCTTTCCATTGAAAAGGTATTTGACAAGTGACAACAAAGAGACGTATTCTAGAGCCGCACCACCCACCGAAAAAGATAGATGACAAAGGACGACAGTGCATCTCTTCTCCCGGGTGACGGGAAGATCCTGAAGTAGGTAACATGCTCGCTAAGACGAAAACTGGGATAAAATTAGGAAACGATTGTGAGCACACCTGGATGTGACTCCTGGCTCCCCCAGCGCATGCAAATACGTGAACTCTTACACCTCCGGACGCTGAGCTCCCACAATACATATTTTATACCTGTGTTCACTATCTCGGCCTCGATCCGCTCACATGAGAGCAACTTGACGATCGCGGTGTCCCCTCGAGACCAACAATGGTCACGCAGATTTCCACACACTCTATACCAATAGAGGCGGGTCGTCGGTGTTAACGAGGCCCCGTCCGACAACCTTTGGATAACAGCATTCCCAGGCGGCGGCGGCGGTGGTTTGTCATCTCCTTGCCTTCGTCGACTTCACGAGGAAGACCAATCCACCAAAAGGTATCTCTCTAACGCACAGGCAGACAGCACTGTATGCGCTGCTTGTGTAGGGTTATCCGATGGATACCTATGTACTACACAACAAATAAATGCCCTGATTTCCTAAAGGCTGTTGAGTCCATGCCTGATTAAACTCACATACATTCCGATAGTCCCCCTGCACGTGGACGAATGCGGCTGAGTGTAACATCCAGGAGCTCTTACACGTTGCCGTTCCTTTTGATTCAGAGTTCTCAACAATGCAGTTTATCGTTAATGCGCCACGAGAAGATCGTCCGGCACGGACTCCCAAGCTCATGCTCAGAGAAGGCCATTGCAAAAGCCGTCCAGCGGCAGCATCCTAGAACCGCTAGCCCGTCTCGGTTCCGTCTGAACTCCGTAAACACACCCTTCTCTAGTTTTTGCGCGCGACCTCATCCGTTGGTCATCTCTTTCTTCTCCGGACCCTTGTTTCTCCTGATCAGCACTTTTGCCCTCTACAGCGGATCAAAGTTTTCTTTTTTTTCTTCCATAGAGGAAAACAACTTCACTTCCCGGTGGATTTTCAGAAGCGCATGTCTCGTCTCTTCAGTTGCTTCTTTCCAAGCTTCCTGAAGTAAATCTTCACTCGCGGCAACTGAAGCTCTCTCATCTTCTCTGCTGTTACCTCCGGCATTCGATGCCGTCGTTTGATGTCCTTCGCCCTCTAACTCACTTTCTTCTGTCCGTTCACGTCGATCTCTTCTTGTAGCTGAAGGCCGTTGCCTTCCTTCTCTCGCGCGTCTTCTAAACTTCACTACGGAAGTATCTCTCCCTGCTGGCTTATCTGCCAGTAGTGCTGGTCTCCCCCCCCTTGGTCGTCTCACTTTCAAGTTGCCAGATCTCGTCCTTCCGGAAATCTGAAATTCACCTAGATTCCGTCTCGAGTTCCTGTCCTCTCCTCTCCCGCTATTCTCACTCCCATCACTAGTCTCTTGCACCGGCGGATCTTCTTCGGGCGTGAATCTTCCGTGGGGAACTCTCTCTTTCCTCTGCAATCGTGGTGTCTCGTCGTCTCCTCCCCCGGAGAGGCCTTCAGGAGCCTCGTCCACCCGATGAGACGAGTGACCAGCAGACGACCTCAGTACCTTCTCTCGTACTGGTGCGCTCTTGCTACGGCCCACTACGGCCCCCCTACTGTCCTGTTGGTCATTCATCTTCCTTCGTATTCTCTTCTCCTCGTGTTCGGCAACGCTACTGCTGCTAGGGCTTCTGCTGCTGGCACCCAGCGATGACCCTGACTCAAAATGCTGTTCCGCACGGTCACCTTCTCTGTGAGGCTCCAGTAAGGCACTCGGAGAAAGTAATACAGACGAGCCAAGCAGAGGTGAGAGACCCCGCCTCTGCTGCACGACAGGGGACGTGGCAGACGAGCTTGCAATGCTGCTACCGCTTGCTTCCAACAGCATGCTTGTATTCTGGTAGAGAGGGTAGGAATGCTTTTTTGACGAACTCTCCGAGACTTGAATGCCGGCGGCCTCCTTCAAGAGAGCCCCTTCTGAATTCGCAACATTCCGTGAGAGATTCCGAGAGTTTCTCGCACTGTCTGGAGAAGGCGTGCTTTCTGCTTGTGAGCCGGAGGCGCCGCGGGACGGCATATTACCTTTGAGAGTCCTAGCTCCGGAGAGATCACGACGATCCCCAGCAGACAGATGCCCCCCTACACGCAGGTGATCTGGAGAAGTGTCGCGTCGCACTGCGTCACTTGAATCATCGTCGCTATTCCTCTCTCGCGGCTGCTCATGCAGCAGCGGGCTATGGGGGGTAACGGGTGACCCTCCGCGCTGTGAACGAGGAGTCACCGAGCTTGGAGCAGAATCCAGTACGCCGCCCTGGGAATTCCGGAGTTCCTGAAGGCGCTGGAGACGGACCATCAAATCGTGCAGGTGAGCTTCCGTGGGGGCAACATCATCGTCAGATTCCGCTGGCCCCGGGGAAACCGTCACGGAAGTGGCGCTGGCACCGGGACGAGCGGGTGACAAAACAGATGGCAACATTCCTGGTGGCGTAGAACTAGGTGAACGCATGTCGGCAGCCGCGGTGGGGGAGCGTGCCTGTGGCAAGTGACGCGGAGGTCCTTCCAGAAAGAGAGGCGTCTGTTCCGCAGAAGGGTTTTGTAGCAGTCTTCCTGTACTCAGGGCCGCAACTTCCTCCAGGTGACTCCTGCCAAACCTGGATGAAACGAACGTAGCCTCCGACATATCATACTCAGAAGCCGGGCGTCCTGTCTGGTCGGATGGAAAATGCTGCGCTGCAGTGCGCCCGTCCAAGGCAAAAGTGGTCACCGGGGGTGAGTCACTAGAAACAGCTTCAAGGGAACCTATGGCGGCCGATACAGCAGCCCGGGGGATTTCACCACGCGGTGTCCTAGAGGTGGTGACAGATGATGGACGCACACCCCCAGGGGATGGAGAAGAAGGGCTGGACTCTGCTACGCTTTCTCCTTCCTCCAGAGGGGACAATCGATTCACCCACATTGAGCGAACAGTCTGAGGTCTCATGTCGCTTGAAAGCGATAAAGGCCGCGGTCTTGGAAGTATGTTGCGAGAAAAAACCGACTCTCCCCCCTCCGGCCGATCTCCCGGCAATTCAGGTGTAGAATATGGCCCCACCGGTAATCGGAAACGAGAGGCGTCACTTGATAAGTGGTGTCCGGCGGACAGCACATCCAGTGAGTACGGTCCGCGATTCCTGACAAAGCTCGCTGCTGGCGAAACTAGAGTCGATGATGCACCAGAATTAGAGCTGTCTACCAGTATCCCTTGCTCATGCTGTTGGGGCAAGGGAGCGAGATCTGAGAGAAGAAGACTTGAACTGAGAGTGGAAGATGCCATTGAAAGATTCTCATGGTACTCTCTGCTGCCAGTCTTTGGTAATCTTGTCTCTCCGGGTCCACTTTGACTGCCGTCATCGTCGTCTGCTCTGTCAGTTGCTGCTGTGTGGTCTTCGTTGCTTCTCTCCATTTGTCCCTCTTTAAAATCGTTCGTAAACAGGAGACTTCGGTCCCATCGTGGTGCATCCTGGCGTCGGTCATCGTCTTGCCTGCCACGAGACAACGCCGGTACCACATGATTCTCGGAGGACTCCGAAGTTATAAAGGAGGAACGTAGCCATTCATCTTTGGATTTGCGCGAGTCACCAGCAGGATCGGAGACGCCGCTGAGATGGGCACGTCCTTCTGCAGAAGTCCTCTGAGTAGAGAAATGAGAATCTGCGCCACTTTCGTCCAAGTTCACTCTGGCAAGCTGGCCGATCTTCTCACTATGTGTGCCTCTTCCAAGAGAAACTTTTAAAGGAGAGAAAACAGTACTGGACCTCCGGCTGCTTCCTGTCTGGCTTCCTCCTGCCCTTTCTACAAGCCTTCGAAGCCTCAGATCCAAATCTTCAACACCTCCAGCTTCCGATGAAGGGATGAGGTCTTTCTCTTGACTACGAGAAAACGTCAAAGAGCCAAGCCTGCTACCGAGGTTCGGAGAGTCATCTCTGTTGTCTCCCGCCAGTAACGCACTCTTTCTACTCTTGGATGTCTCTCCAGCAGCGTCTCTTGAGGCGTGTAGAAGCCTAGGTGACATATCCCGGCTGTCGCCCTTCGGTCTGTGCGGCGTATTACGATGAACCGTCGATTCTTTATTTTCTCCTCGGGCCCCCGAACGCGAAGACCCTGGCATAGAGAACGATGATTCAGCAGAGGAAGAGAGCGACGAGGCACGAATGCTCTTCGAGACAGGGCTCTGCTGTTCATCCCCTAGAGAAGAGGGAGGTGGCGAAAGCAAAGAAAAGAAAAAAGGATGATTCGGCTTCTGAGTTGGAGAAGCCCTGTCTTCTTCCGCTGAAAGTCGTTCTTGTCTTACAGAAGACTCCCCGTTCATAACGCGTGACGGGGCCTCCCTCTCAGTTTCAGTCCCGCTCTCCCGGGCATTTGGGTATCCACCGCTTCTGTTTGTGGAGCCCGCAATGGTGCTTTCGATGAGACCTCCTCTTACATGCACAAAATTGTCCTGAATTTCTTGTTCTCCCTCTTCTCCTTGCGCTTCCCCTTGAGCTGTACTCCTTGGCGGATCCGATAAGGAAGAGTGAGAACTCTCGGGCTCACTGTGTCTCCGAGCAAGGACCGCAGGAGAACGCCGACGGATCGCGGCTCTATTTCTGCCCTTTGTATCGTTCGTCTCAAGGACTGCAGCGACGGCGCCAGATGTTCTTCTTTCTCCTCCCACACTACTTCCCCCTGAAACCGAATGTTTCCTTCCAGCTGTAGACGGCCGACCAGGCGGGCCGACATCACCTTCACGAACCTTAACGCGATTCTTAGCTTTTACTCTGGACCTGCGCCGACTAAAAGGAAATGCACGCGAACGGGACCGTGGTAGCTTCTTCAGCTCATGCGGTTCCCGAGGTCCTGTCTGGCTGGAGTGAGGCGTTCTTTCTTCAGGAAACGACACGGAAGAAGACGGAGAAGACGAAGAGCCTGCACTGCTCTCCCTTCGTACACCCTCGATAGCGGAAGAGGGAGAGATCGGGAGGTCTGACGATCTTTCTTCGTCGACTGACGGGGAAAATGAATACCCTGCCCGAGGGGGGGAATCCGGAAAGGCCCGAAGGAGGGCTGTGGCTCTTGCCGCGACAGTACGAGAAGGAGCCTTCTCATCTTCTAAAGTCTTGAGTAGGGATGACGCTGCTAGCGAGAGAGATACAAGGGGACGTGTAGGTACGGCAGCAGCATCAACGACTTCACCTGAATGGCTGAGCGAACGAGAGGTCCGGCGTGCCCGACGGAGCCCGGGTGAGGCATGCCGACTCATGGAAGAACGGATCAGACGCGAAGACGAATCACGAGGACGCGGAGAAGCACTCGCAGGGCCGGAGTCACTACCGTAGCGGCGCCAAGAGTCATGAAGTCCTCTTGCTCCAGCCGTCGCAGAGACAGCCCGTGCGGCACGCCTCGGCCCACCATCTTGTCTTTCCCCCTACGCGCCACAGAAACAAAACAGAACCAGCACTCCAAGTAACACACAGCCCGACGTCTACTATATGGGCATCTTCTTCCTCATTGTATCGACAGGTGCTTTCCAACGCGGTCTAAAACAAAGGTCCGAAGATACCGGCCCCTCCACCCACAGCGTGCTGCACTGCTTTTCCTCGGGGGCGCCTCACTAACCGTTACACGTCATATGCCTTTCCCCAGCTGTTCTCCCTTTCGTCACTGTCTCTCATGGTGAAGTATGCTGCCACAGTGCTTGCGTGCTGCTCACTTGAATGTAAACCGTTCAACTTACCTGGCTTGTGTCCGGGGCATGCTTTTGTTCTACGTGAATGCTGAGATCATTTCCGTTCCTTCTGGTGCCGTTTGCGGGAGACACTCGGCTGTGAAATCCTGCTATCTCTTCTACCCCTCGACCCGCGAGTTGTAGACCGGCCTCATTCAGTAAGGGTACGCGAGGCGCTTGAACCTCGGCCGTCACCATCTCCGATGAAACACGGCCTTCGGCTGCTTGATTTGCTCTGGCCTTTGGCCTTTCGTCATTTGTACTTGCATAGTAAGGCTCCTCCTCTGCCTGTTCTTCTACCTCGTGTACACTCTCCGTCTCCTCTCCCCTCCGCTCAACGGGTTGTTGCAGCCGTCCCGGACCATCATTCCGTGACCAAGCCAGATCCGTCTCTAAGAACTCCGAGTCCACCGATCGTCTTGCAAAGACACTCTCCATTCTCTCGTGTTTTCTATCGTAGTGACGGCCCAAGACAGAACTACTCACAGAGCTGGAACTCCTGCTAGCTCCCTCTCTTGTTCTATCACTTGTCATCGTTGCTTGAGATTCACTCCGTGAGGGGCCGATGCGTAAAACACTTGACGCTCTACGCTGTACGTACCTTGTTCTTCCTCTCTCCGGTGTCGAGATAAGAGAAGCACCCCCATCCTCATCGTCGCCGCTGTCATACAAGACTCTTTCTACAGATAATTGAGAGCTCTCCAGATGCTGATGCCGCTCCTCACGAAATATCTCACTCTCTCCTCCCAGCGTAGCGACCATGGGTCCTTCTATTCTAGGCTCACGTGGTTTCGCACCTCCTAGCGCTTCAGAGGTCTCATTTTGCACCACGGAGTCACCGCCTACTTCCATCACCCCTTGCCGACCACCTGAGCTTCCTGTGCGAATCTCTTTCAATCTGCCATGCAGGCTTTGTCCCCCGCTTGCATCCCGGGTCGCGATAGAGGCAGACGAAGCTGGAAAGCTACGAAGGGCAGTAACATCCCCCTGTCTCTCGTCTTTCAAAACGGAGCTCTCCAGTCTGGATGAAGGACTCATCGACTGAGAAGACGTCGCAAGTGCACTCTGCTCAGCATGTGAAGTCCTCAAACTCATCCCTCGACTTTTTCCCAGTGCCAAGGAGGAACGAAGATGACTTCTTCCTCTTCTTTGCCCATCCCGTGCCGTCCTGAATTGTCTTTCCCCCGTCTCTGGCCCAGCAGAACCGCGAACTGAGGAAGATGCAGAAGCACGGCGTGAGACCTCCCTCGAAATAGAGGAAGCCCTGGATGATACTTGACGAGGGGTAGAAACAGAGGACAAAGACGAGCCCAAAGCAGAAGCCGAAGACGAGCGATTTGAGGCCTTTAAGCGCTTCTCTTGTCCGCCTTCGTAAGAAGACCCACGCGTCCCGCCGGGCCTTCGTGCACGGGGTGGAGCAGACGATGCTCCCTGAGGGCGATAATGGAGGCGCGACGCACTCAACGCCGCTCCTGCAGCAGCTGCCTTAGCGCTGCGAAGACCACAGTACCATGAACCATACTTCTGCCTTTGAGAAACAAAGTGTCCTCAGAGACTGTTTATGTCACACAGAATGAATAGTGTTCTTTGTAACCTAGTGGCATTCCTTTTACAGACCTTGCGGGATCACGGGAGAGTAACTGCAGGTACTGCCAGATATATAATAACAACAGATCTATCTCACCCCAGCCCCATACACCAGGGCCTACGTACATCAACGTCAATGCACTTTTCATCCTGGATTATCTCTGGAGTATCGTGTTTCATGCTTTCAGTGGTGATCGCTTGTATTCATCACTAGATCTGTCTAGATCTGAAACATTTCGTCCTTCCTGTTGACAGCGGGTAGAGAGCCCACCAGATTGAAGGAATTTGCATGTAATCACATGACGCTCAGAAGACGAATATCCAACTCACCTACGCACAAACTGGCTTTCTCGGGCACAGACGTGCCACTCAGAAAAAACCGTCGCCATCAATCTATGCTGCCGGCGTCGTTCCACAAGTCTGGTGAGATGAGATTGAAAGGTTTGTGCACGCTGCAGCCGCTGTCTCCAGTGCGCAAAAGCTTCGGCCTGGAGTCGTTCATTCCTCCGGGCAACAGTCTTCTCCGCCACAGGAAGTAGACGTAAGCGCAGCTCAGCTCTCCGCAGCTGCCACATTCGCCAGCCTGACCAGGCCAAACCTGAAAAAAGAAGTAGAGATAGAAAACGAAAAGAGTCTAGGCTCACTGTGTCTACGCAGATTTACTGTACGGTTTAGGTCTCGACACGGGGGAACGGGAGCCGCTGCTCCTAATTAGAAACCGTGCATTGTGCGGATGAATCGAGGTAGTGACAAATGCGGTAATGACTCTTCTTACCTTTCGTCCGGCGCTGCTGTGATACGTCACCAGCAGGAAAAACCGCGAGCTTAACATACAACACGTTAGGGAAGAAAAACAGAGAATATGATGGGCGGTATTGCTCAGTTTTACCAAACGGAGTAAATCGGAGTGGCAGCAGACAAAATACCAGCCCCCAGCGTTGGGTCTCTGTCGGCAAGGTGAAGAAACTTACAGACACGCTTGAAAGCTTGACGAGCGAGGAAAGACTCCAGACGAGGCCTGAGGTCCACAAGACGTTTGTAGACCGCACGCCACGCGAGCCAGGCTGCCCGGAGACGGTATCGTTTTGTCGCTCGCTGCACTTGCTCTGCACACATCCGAACTCTAACACTTTTGGAGAACAAATCTCGAAAAGCCGAGAAAACAGAACTCAGAAGCCAGAGGCGGGACCGGGCCTGAACCCGCGCCACTGTCGCATGTCTCTGAGCCTGCTGGAGCGTCCACAGCCGCCAAGAACGCCAGCACAAAAGAGCCTGAACAAAGACAGAGCTCACAAGAATTGGATACAGTCAACACACTCCAGACGCTGGTCGAGTCACTTTCTGAAGGGCACTAGGAGCAACTTATCTACAGATAGCACGAACCGGCAAACAGCAGCATGGCAAGAACCGAGAATAGGGTGGGGAAAAACCGTAGCATGAGGACAGCACGAAGATTGCATTTCGTCGAGGCAGTGAACCCGCCGACGTTTCCAGCATTCGGGGAGCGGCTAGGACAAGTGCTCATCAGTCTCAGGTCGAAGACAAATGAACACGTCACCTCATAAAATGACGGGCGTCGCTGTCTCTAGTAAGATGCTAGAGTGCTTCTACATCCATACACACCTATCGTGTCATTGCACGCTAGTTATCGACAACCTCACACTTCGAACAAGAGTATCGAGACACCACGTCAGAGGTGAACATATCGCCCCTACGGAGGCAGCGATCCGAGGTACTGCGGGTACCGGAGCAGACACACACAAGAACTAAATTGCATATGGTAGAGACGACACACCCAACCATCCTATAAAGGCGACATATTGCTCGAACTGCGTGCTCAAGAGGCAGCTTCTTCACTACTGGGATAGCACACTACATTCAACAAAACGCTTCTTCAGTCCTCGTCAAGAGAGGGATGGAGACGGCTGCTTTTCAACCTTTGGTGGGCCAGGGCGGCTCGTGGGGTGTTTGTACCTTCTCTTTCTGTTTTTCTTCTAGAAAAACCTCCGCTCTGTACATACACCACGACATCCATTCCCTCTGCAGCCTATGCTCATGCAACACCAAAAGCCCTTTCTCAATCCCCCATTGAACTCTGAGTTGTTCTGCCTGCTTCATCAGAAGTCTTCCCCTTTCCTCTTCTTTATACTGCAGCACCCAGGAGTCCCACGCGTGTCTCTTCATCTTCAGCTCGACATGTCTGCTGACAGCAACCTGCGCAGCTTGGAGATGCAGGCGGTACTGCCACGCCCCCCGCCAGTGATGAAAGCATCGCAGCAGCAACCTGTAAGGCTGTTCTGTTTCCTGGAGTTTTGTCCAAGAGGAAAACGCAGCACTGAGAAGCCGCTTCTGTCGCCGCCTCGAGACCCTTGCTGCCGCGTAGGTGCGGAAACCCTCCAGAGCCGCCGTGACCATTGAGTGAACCGAGCTGTAATGAGAGGAGAGAAGAATACCCGGGCCGCAAGGTAGTTGGAACGTTGCAGAAGATAAAGACAAGAAGAATAACGGCAGAAGACGACACGTTTCGAAAGAGAGGAAGAACAAGGCTAGAAACAAGGGCCACGCAAAGCAAGTAACAAAGAAAACCGACCTCGTCTGCGCTATAGTAAGTAACGAGGGCTTGCATGAACAAAGGAGAATAAACTCGATTACAGCTTAACAGTGAGCTTTCCCACTTCTACAAAACGGAGGATCAAAGAAGGAAGAAGAGATAACCTGAGAACTGTGGCGGTTCAGCGCAAAACGAAGTGTGACCTTCATATGCACGCAACGTCTTGATCCCTCCTGCAGTCAGCTCAACTCACTCGACTTTGCCTTGTAGTGAGGCAGCCAGCCAAGGCATCTCTGTACCCAACGCTTGCATTGCTTGAAATCTGCAAACTTCATCCTGAAAACTGAGTAGACACTGCCGTGCCTGGCGTTCATGTACGTGCTGCTGCATCATCTCAAGAACCTGCAGACCCTGCCTAAGCTTCAACTGTTTCCTCCAAGCAGTCCACGTTTTCTTGATGACGGTGTCTCCGTGGTGTCGAACCGCTTGCCACACAGTCTGCCAAGAAGCGAAGTGTATCCTAACGGTACGGCGGCTGGATGATTCTTGAATCTCCTGAACTCTTTCGCGCTCTATAGCACGATCAAGTGCATGACCCTTCAGCGCCTGTGAACGGAGACGCGCATCAACAAGGCGCACTCCTACACTGTCGCAACAGTCAAAGAGTTGTTTAGCGTGAAATGCCGGGTGCGGTCGGACAGACGCTAGAAGGTGGTTAAGTGTATGGTATGCAGCCAGACACGACAGCCTCTTCGCTTCCTCAGTAAGAAGTTCATTGCGTGCCAGGTAGGGGTATCTATTTCTTTGAACACACCAGGAAACTGACAGAGGACCTCTGCGCTATGTGAGTCCCTACCATCGCTACGAGGACATTTTGTTTACTAGATCACATTGAGGGGTTTCATTTATCGTATCACTACTCTGGTGTACAGGCAAGTGCGAATCACCACGATAAAGGCAGTAAACTCCCTGTACAGCAGCAAGCTACGAAAAGACACTCGAAGAGTCTCCTATACTGTTGTCCAAATTTGCATCATTCTACACATCTTTTCCTGCTTGTGTGGTGTCGAACACAAAAGACAAGAAGCCTTCTCTTTCTTTCTCCTCTCGTCTGACAGAAGTAAGCTGTGACTAACAAGCCACTGAAGCACTAGATGCCAAGGTGGCCCTAGGAGATGAGGCCGTTTTAGTAAGAAAAGCAAACCCACAGAAAAACACTGATGCAGTCTCGCTTACACGCAAAGCCGCGCGGCCAAGACGCCTGTTGATCTTCGCTTGGACAACTTCCTGGACAGCCCGCTCCCACTG
Source organism: Cystoisospora suis (assembly GCF_002600585.1). NCBI lineage: Eukaryota > Apicomplexa > Conoidasida > Eucoccidiorida > Sarcocystidae > Cystoisospora > Cystoisospora suis. Next base: position 76,477 of record NW_027153948.1, read on the forward strand.
ATATCTTTGCTGTAACCAACGCCACTGACCAAAAAACCATCGCAAAGCTTCCTTCTGGTGTCTGCACAGTCCAATGGGAGAGCCACACTACAGGCAAACGTGAAAGAAAGGTGTCCGGGCCGAACGGCAACAGATAGCGGTTGGGCTGAGTCGCGACTCCAGCGGCTGCTTACGTCACTGACACTTTACTCACACGAGGACAGGGCCGAGAAGCAACGCAGAACTCACAGTCAAAGACTGCCGATCCCTCCCTCCCCAGACCTTCACTCCGGAACTTCACGGACACTGTGTACAGCTGCAGTTGAGGAGTGACGCTGTAAACGAAAAGCACACTCTTGGCGTTTGTCGGCTTTATGAGACCATTAGACTCCGCGTACCATGTCCAACGATAACAGGCCGTACACTTTGCGATCGCTGACTTCCCGGAGACGCTTTCTCACCTTTCAACGGCATGCGCCATTCTCTGTTGCTTAAGTAACCTTCTTTGTACGTACACTTGCCATGCGACAACTACACGTTGCACCAAGAGTGTCCGGCGCTTCGACTCTAGCGCCTCCAGGGCACGGCGTCTTGCCACAGCCTGTTGATTGAGAGGACAAAGGCATCGGACACTCACAAAGTTACTTCGTTTGTCACGAACAGCACCCGGGACACTGCTGCGCGTGGCTAGTTGGACACCTCTGCGAGTTATTTTCCATGCCCTTCAGGTGGACCCAGTACAACCGCCCGAGTGTGGGGCATCTCTGTCTTATACAAGCACGAAGCCCTTGGCGTGTTGCGATCGACGGAGAGAGAACAGAAGACGAGGATGCTTAATTCAAACTGAGGAGCCAAGTAGGCAAGAACGTACAAGGATTGCTTGTGTCCCTCACTGCAGTTGGACGCGACAGAGTCAACAGGGATCCTAATTCCCGCAATAGAAGATGGAACGTTCAGCTAGTGAAACGCTCCCTCTCTCCCGCGCTTGTCACCGTCAGGTAGAAACAAGTAGCCCATGCCATTTTGAGGGGAAACTACCGTGAACAGATTGGTAAGCCGACGCCGAGCCGGCTGAGCAAAATAGGTGGATATAGGCACCAGACCAAACAAAAGTGGGGCTTGCCAATTTAGAAAGCAGCCGGATAAGAGTGCTGGCAGATCTGTCTGATCACGCAATCTTAATCTACTACGTAACTTTACCTGCTTGAAGGCCGCTAAGCACACCTTTGCGCACCTCGTTGCTCGCGTCCTCAACAGCTTCCTGAGTCGAAACCGTCTTCTCCAAATACCCCACGCTTCTCTAACCCTCCAAAACCAACACCAGTTTGCACCTACACGCCCTTGGGATTCACCTGTTTCCGGGTGCTGCTGGGAAGAGAGACGAAGCCATATGCGCTCTTGCTGAAGATACTGTTGAAGAAGCTGATCCCTGCGCTCTTGTCTTTCCCTAGCCACTGAGCGCCAAAGCAGAAAACACCGATGGAGCGGAAGAAGCACAGAGGCTGCTGCCGCCGTCTGCTGAAGAATCATCAGGCGGCGTTGACGTCGCTGGATCACCAACCAGGCAGCGAAGTGCTGTTGGAGGAGATACACCTATGGGCATCGTGAACAAGAAAATAGTTGGCGAGAAAGGTAGAAAAACCAGTTCCTTCGTGCTTGACAGCTTAGCGCACTCCGCCATGCACAAGCAGAGATGCAGGACATACACACATAGAGACATACATAGCCGCGTTGTACAGCAGTGAATAGCCAACCAACAGTACCGGAGATATGAAACCTCACGAAAGAGGGACACAGGAAAAACGTGAGGTAAGTTGCTCTCCTTCAATGCGCGTGACAACCCTTGGTCAGCACAGACAGAGGCGCGCTTCAATAAGAGGGGAGTCAGCCCACACAAAAGGAACGGGTGGAAAGGAAGCGAGTTACCGCGAAGCACATACAATCCGAGGCCGCGACGAGCGGACACACTCCGCATCGTCACTTAGTTCCACTCCAGAAGCACAATGCAGTGCGCAGACTGAATGCAACGTATTCCACTTCTAAAGAAAAGAAGTCCGAGTCGGACAACGGCCATTCTAATCTGACTTCTTAGTTCGCCAAGTATTCACCCTCCTCCATGTATTACGGAACAAAGAAGGGAGTTGCTCTGTCTCCTGCTACCTTCCTGAGTGTCTGTACATAGACCACAAGGCCGGGGAGCTCCTTTTACCTTCCTGAGTGTCTGTACATAAACCATAAGGCCGCGGAGCTTCTTTCTGCGGTCGGCAAAGGACCTCCATTCTGCCATACAGCCGATGAGAACTCGCGTCCCTCTTGCATGAGTGAAAGCCCACAGTCGCAAGTGGAAGAGACCCAGACGCTGAAGAGGTTTTGATAAGGTCTCTCCAAGCCTCTTCACGCTCTGTCGTCTCTGGCATACCCTTGTCCAGACAGCCATGGTTTGCCTCAAAACCGAACCTGTATGCTGTAAATACAGCTGACGTCCTACCCGGCTTGTCTTCGATAAGTGAATCCATAGCCTGAAAATATGCTCTTTCCATCTCGTCGCAACTGAATGTTCCAGTGTCGCGACCGCAGTAGCTTCTTGCTTCAAGCGGATTGCCGTTGATCGCCAGAGACAGAACGAGGCATGGAGTACAATGGTTTTTCTTCGTTGACAGAGAGCTTGGGCACCAGCAAACGCAACAGGGTCGATACGGCTGCGTGTGAACCAAGCGAGAAATGCGCGCTTCCGTTTCTGACTAAGAAGAGCTTGGCGCAATACTGTAGCTCGGGTGTTCTCTGTTTCCTTCAGTAATCTCCAGGCTTGCCACGAAGATGAGAGCAGACGTCGCTTTTGATGCGTCCGGAAGTTATTCACAATGCAGCCTTCCCTTAATCTCCTCTGCGTGTGGGCACGCGCGTGCAAATGCCACACTTTCAGTCCCCTAAGCAATAAGTGAGCGAAGCCCCAGGCAGAAGCCAGAAGCTCAAGAGGAATCTGATCTTGCCACGGTTGCCTCTTTACATGCGCATAGCCGTCAAGACCCCCGTCAGCGCTAGTTGGTGTATCGGGGGGGGTAGGGCTGCTCGTCGAGGAGTTGAGACCTCCTCCGGAACCAGCATCGGTGCTATAGACATCTCCGTCTTCTGAACCCGTAAAGGTTTTTCTTCTCCGTGGCTTGCAGAACGAGAGAAGAAGACCACGCAGTCGAGGAGAAGAGGAGTGGGAGTCTTGAAGACCTGTATCGATGCCTGCTTCACCACTGGATTGCGTCTCTTCGCAATTGTAACATCGGAGAAGAGAATGTAAGCCACTGCTGCTCTTGTTATCCCCAAGCAGCAGATCATCTAACCCTACACCTTGATCTCCGAATGGATCTCTTCCCCTCTCACGACGGCCAGGCACTTCCGGGATGTGTCTGTCTCCTGATGATGCGCTACGTGCTCGTCTGACCCACCACTCTTCACCTCGAGTGCGGGGCATCCGGACATGGCTCACGACGGGAAGGAGAGGTGTACTTCCTTCGGACTCGAGCAGAAAGGGAGAAACCTTGTCGAAACCTCTAGCCGCTGGTAGCGCATCAAAAGGTGTACCAGTCCGGCTAGTATGTGGGGTGCAAGTAGATGGCGTTTGTGCTGCCCCGCCGAAGCCTACCCCCCCCGGAGAAAGAACACTCCGATAATGACTGTCAAACGGCTCTCGGCCCTTCCTCAATGAGATGCTGCTATGACTGCGTCCTCCATGTGGCACTTGCTTGTTCCTCCCCGACCGGGGAAGAACACCTTGAGACGGAGCCACGCCCGAAACAGAACCTGCTAGCCCGGACGAAATCGCTGGCTGAAGTAGCAGTAACTGAAGCATGTGAGGCTGAGCCGCCCATACAATGAGGCGTGGGACTAAAGGTAGTGTTTCGAAGGTGCCATGTCTTCTTCTAACTACATGTGCATCCGAGGTCCTACTACCAGCACTTAGTTCTGCATGATTCCCCACACTTGATGACAGTCCGTGCTTATCACTGTCTCCAAGGTCAAGTGCCCCCACCTCTGATCGACTCGGAGGAGGCAAAGGGCGCCCCAACAACATCTCTAGCTGCTGCTGCTCCTGGGATGGGGACTGCAGAAAACCGCTTGCTGAAATAGTCGTCCACGCAACTGTTTCAAAGGGCGGCTCCTCACAAACAAGAAGGCCAAGACAGAACAACAGCCGCGCACGGAGCGTGCGCTGGCGCGTTGCTGTCGAAAAGAGAAAATGAAAAACCTTGCGAAGCTCTCGGATACGCCTTGACGCTGCATACTCCACTGGAAACATCATACCACGGCACAGGAAGCAAGAAAGCGGGGTGGGACGAAGGGTTTAAAAAGCTAACATCGAAATATCCGAACCACAAACTTGTCTTCCGGTGAGTGAAGACGGGCCACTGATGTAAACACTGCTACAGGATGGCAAATTCCTGCAATATCTGACTCCAAAACAGATCGAAGGCGACTAAGAAATTTCCACTTCCGTAAGAGATACCGGGATACATTCACGTACACATACAGACACCGGTACTACTCCAGTGTGCGTACCGGCTGCTTCCCGAAGTCTTTGCTTCCTTAAGCAATGATGTCGCCAGGAGCGTAGAACATCCTGCTGTATGCGAGAGTGTTGTTTTTTCACAAGAAGAAACAGTCTCTGCTGCATCTGGAGCTTAGACGCTAAAACCTGTAGCCACCCCAGGAAGAATTTCCGAAGCTGCGAAACCCGATCAAACGACTCAGCTCTCTGCTCTTGTTCGCGGTGGAGCTGCGCCTCTCTCGCGGCGTGTCTCCGAGCAAGAGTCGCCCCGTGCCACGCGCCAAAAGACTTAGAGGTCAGGCGTCGACTCAACTGCTCTTGGAAGGCCTGACTAGAAATCTGTGAAACACACACGACAGGATCCCCCAAACAGAACGAATACGTTAATATACTTAGAAGGGAGACGAGCACCTACGACAAGAAGCATCCACCTTCAACCGACCCCACGACGTGTCCCCTTTACTTGACAAACCAGGAGTGCAGCGCCTCCCGGTGAACTGGCTGCCTAGGTCGAGCTGAAGTTAGTATTTGAGACCGAATTGAAATTTGCGTAGTCCTAGCCAGGCAGTCCTGGACACTGAATCCATGAGGTACACGACAGAACATACAGCTACCTCATGGTGTCACTCAAAAAACAGATATGACGAGACCAGTACATCACGCGGTCCAAATAAAAAATCTCAACAGGAATCAGTGTCAGATTCTCAGCTTAGATGGGTCAGGCTAATTCTCATCGGCCCAGTGTCCACACCAGCCCAACCACAGATTGTTTCAAACAAACAGACTTGCTATCATCGGCGATGTTGAGCACCTGATTCAGAACATACCTCTAAAACGTCGAGGCGCTGGTGATGGCTTCGAAGCCCTTTCCAGCCGTCCCTCAACATTCGTCGTTGAAGGAGCCGAAGAAGTATGAGAGTTCCCAGCTCTACTTGAGTATCCCTGCGTGCTTTCACACGCCACTCGTGGATCACCTGCCGTAGAAAGAGGACCTTCCTTAGACCTTCTAGACGGATAAGGGCCGTCGTCACACGTTGCCACCTCACTGATAAGCTTCGCCTAAGATGACGCACAGTAGCACGCGAGGATCTAGGGCGGGCTCTAAACCTCTGTATATAGCCTCGAAGTGTTTAGCAGATACGAGTCTACTAGGAGCAGAGTGCCACCACTGGACTACTTATTAGATGAGCTAGCACACAAAGAGAGCCAGACTTTCGACACATGTCGACAGCATTCCCGGGCTCTCCTTATGCACCCACACCTCGACTCGAGACATCTCAGGCAACGCTCTCAATTTATACGGCGGTGGGGTGTGCGAAGTTAGCACGACAAGCTTCTAACTGCCAGAGAAAATCTATCTTCTCAGCTTCAACTTTCATTCTGGTTGACTCCTCAGGTACCAAACAAAATTCGACTCGCGTACCATCCCTCCTGTGCGCGTAGCTTGTGAATGTGAAGAGCCCTGTCATACAACCATATGTCTCAAACATCAGTAACATCGTCCCGGCTCTCGTGAACAGCTTCTCCACAGGCCTCGCCAAGAAACATGCGCGTCTACGTATGCAGGTGCAAGCATATCGGTATGTGCATATGAACGGCCAAGTTTAGTCGCGAGAAAAAACTCCGGCACGCGTCATTCTCTTCGATTCCATTCTTCACACCTGCTATAAGTGCGCGTACCAGGTCGTAAAAATCATACGTTTCTCCTCCTTCTCTGCATTCCTACGACTCCCCCCAGGGCGATCCAAAAAAGTTACAGCGGCTTGATACCTCCACTTGCGAGCTCGCCTCTCCCCGGTCCACTGCATCCATTGCTGGACGCACTGTCGCATCAACATCTCCCTTCTGAAATACACCGCCTTCAGCTCCATGACCAGACTCCTGATGTTTCCATACCACCTCTCTACAACCTGTCTCTGTAGGTGCCTCCGCCTTATAATGTCAAGCTTTTCGACTGCAGCCCGGAATCTCCGTCTCTCTCCGAGTCCGTCTCTCCAGCGTCCGAAAAACCACTTCACTTCTTCCAGCTCATGTCGTAGGAGAACAGTCTCGCCCTTAGAACGGACTGCCGCCGACTGACGAACTATATCTTTCCAGGCAAGGAAACACCGCGAAGCCATGCGTAATCCTAGAGAGCGGTGCAGAGCATCTGCTCGTTGCTCCGCGTGACGTTCCAAATAGATTTCTCGTAGCTGATGAAGCCACGCCGTTTGGACGCGGCGCAGAAGAGAGAGACGCGAATGATTTTCCAGAACAGAGCGTATACGGGATAGATAAGCAAACCGGTGCCATCTCCGAAGGAGTCGAGACAGTTTTGCGCAAAGCAGCTGACCCCGAAGATGAAGTTGACACTGAAAAAAAGACACAACGAGAAAACATGAAGAGTCCGTAAGACGGGATGATTCGCCAAGAGAAATAAACTAAAGCGAAGAAGCCTCACACACACACATTTGCTTGGACCATGCAGCGCTGAACGGAAAAGATGAAATGCAGACCTTGAGACATCTTGTACACAAGCGCGCGCAGATTGAAAAGGCGTTCACGTGGTAGCGAAGACAAAGGAAAGCGGCTTAATCTCGAGGAGAAACAAGCAGACACCCCACACACGTTGGAGGAAAGAAACCACCTGCGTCGATCAAGCACATAGAGAGTCCCTAAAAGAGAGCCATACACTACCCAGATGGCTTGCTCAACAAAAGAGAAGGGGGAGCTTGTTCGCCTGTAAACGCCAAGAAAGGCGCCACATTGCTAACCATATAGCTTGTACTGTCCGCTTTCTTACCGTCGCGTGTTCTGCCACGGCACATCTCCACGCCTCGAAAACCTTGCCCATCAATCTGAGCTTGTGTCTCCTGGCAATCCACTCTTCATTCTTCTCGAGATGACCAAATAGCCTCCAAGACTCAAACCCCACCGAGCATGCGACCTTACGAAGACGAGCCACCAACAGACCCGCAGCTCGCTGTTTCTCTCTGTGTCGACGGATGTGTTCTTCCCAGGCTTGCCAAGCAACACGAAGTCCATGCTTTCTCTCCGCGGTCTCCAGTGTGCGTACAGCTGCCCGCTGAGCGATTCGTTGCTGAAAGAGAAGCCTCCAAGCTCTCCAAATGGCGTCTTGTTTCCGCTTGCGGGTTTTCGATTGCTGCAGCGCGGTAAGCTCCGAAACTGCGGCGCGGCACGCAGCCCAGCGCCACCATAACGACAAAAAAAGACTGAGGCGCTCATGCTTCAAAGCCTGTGTCGCAGACTTAAGCAGGCGAGCTGAACTGACGGAGACAGAACGCAATCCGTCACAAGACACGAGAAAGTGGACACGATAAGTCTAGTCCACCGGAGAACGAAAGGCAATTTCACGTGGTTCGAGGGACACGAATCCGGAAGAGCCAAAAGTAATAATCTTAAAAAAGGCAGCAGGACAAGGGGCGAAGAGAAAGTGTCATTCTGTGGCGCTGCCACCGTCGGGTGACAACTCTGTAAGGGCTCACCCGCCACCGCCGGATGAGCCCTTACACAGTCATGAAGCCTCGGGTGCGCTTGCGCCCTCACGCGAGCAAGCAGCACTTCGTCTCTAGCCGGACAACCCGGCACCTCCTTGCTAAGATCCTAAAAAAAGTGAGAAGTGTCTTGGACAAACGGAAACTGATCGGGGGGGACAAACACCGAAGACAGCCGCGACGCCATTGTGCTACGAGGGTCAGGGCACTTGTGAACGCTAAGGACGTTGTACCTTTTGCGCTCATTCTCCTCTAAACCCGTCCTTATCGAACAACGGTGAGACGCACAAGACAGCTGGGCTACCAAACGCCCAGACCGCAGAACGGGACCGTATCAGAACGGCACTACATCTAAAGCCAAAAGCTCACTTTCGCTGTCGGAACAAGCCTCGCATCGCCTTTCTCAATAGAGATCTCTGTCGGAGAAGCTTTGCGGCCTCGTCCATCGCGGCTTCGCGCCTCTTGAAGTGCAAAGCCTCCCTCCATGCCGACAGGGAAGCACGTTGTCTGCACCTATTTGAAGCGACCTGTACCTGGGCTACCCGAGCCTGCTCTTCACGCCGTTGCTCGGTGTAGAGCGTCCAGCTTCGGAACGCCGTCACCAGTAAATGGCGAACTCTCTGTGGTGCAGATAAGACAGAACCCGGAGTCTCAGTCAGCGCCCCCAGTCGTATTCGGCGGTACACGTACACCAAACAGTACGGAAACAAACGGAAAACCGGGATCACGGCGTGCCTGTACGGCGTAGATGTTTTATGAGTTGTCGTACACTACAGAGCGAAAGTCGATAACAACGACGCGGCCGATCGGAGACTACCGTCAGCCTCTTGAAGACAAACCGTCCCCACCACAACAGTGGACACAGGTCCCTTGGGGGGGTAACGGTATAAACGAACCTCAACTTATAGGAGAAGCGCATGACAACAGGGAAGGAATACAACAAACTGATATTCCGTTCGAATTTTATCCTCGACGCAGAGATACACAAGTATATTATATCACACTCGACACCTCCCGTCTGAGCTTCAAAGGTATCCGTCCACTGGTCCACTACCACCACTTGAAACACTCAAGTTGTCTCTCAGAATCATTCCTTTTCTTCATAGCAAGCCCGCATTGAAGAAGCTTCACTCAGACGTCTTAAGCAACCTGGAGACAGCTGCCCGTACACACCAACACTTGTTTGAGAACGGATTTTCTCCCAGCTCATTTGAGACTGCGAAAAGGCCACCCGTTCAAACTCACCGTGTCTTGAAGCCCTCTACACTGAGCTCGAAATGTCACATAACGCAGCCAGCGCTTTTTCCACTGTTTCCAGCAGCTCTCTAGCAGCCTCCTGCATTGGCGTTTGCGCAACTCGTTTGACTTCTGCTCCTCGATTCTGCGTTGCTCTGGAAGACTCTGCCATGCGTGCATAGTCTCAGCCAGAAGACGCTTCTCGACTCGTACTCGAAACGCCTTGCGCGCCTGGGCAATGGCCCACCACTGTAGGAAACAGTGGCGTCGTACATGCTGTTGAAGAAGCAACACAAAACACGAGTTGACACGGGAAATTCTGCGGGAGAACACGTCTATACTGGCTATGCGGAATGACTAGACTGGGAATGGAGTTCCTCGGACATCGCGGATGTAGACGAAGAACGTGAATGACACAAGCTTGGGCAATACGAGGTGACAACCTCGAGATATCCCCTAACAGTCCACCCTGTCTCTGTGAGCCGTAGAGTACCAGAAAAAGCAGAACAACAATACGTCCACTGTACGCAAACATCGAAAAGGAAAAAGCAGCACAGACGAAGGTGAAAATACGGTGTCACTTGAACGATTCGCAGCGCGTAGGCAAGCCCAGATGTCGTGTCCCTGAACGCGCAGACATTGCTGAGCAGTCAAAGAATGGTGCGTGGAGTCCTGTACCTCTCGAACACAGTGTAAAATATGAGGCGCTGCTTGTGCCAGCTTCGTATGATGAATTTCCGTTCCTCCAACAAAAACAAAACCCAGCATAGGGGCGTCGGTCCTCAGGCGGCCGCCATCTTGTGCTTCTCCACCTCCCCCTGCTCCCCCCCCTCTCTCAAAACTTCGCCTTTTTGCCTTTCTTGTAACAGCTTCAGCCAAGGACTCCTGCAAACTCCTAGGCCTGTCTCGCTGCCAGTCGTCTCCAACGCGTTGACCCAGGTACGCAACAGCCCGCAGCACACACAGAACTTGGCTGACCGGCATCTGAGGTGCAGGGCCGAACCGCGGCCAGCTAAGTGCCGTAGCCTTCTTCCACCCGCTGAATGCCCTGGCTAACAACCGTTCTCGACGCACAGCCTCTGCACACTCTATGCTTGACACTCGGCTCTCCATGCGGGCTGCAACTTCCCAATGCCAAGCGCGGAGACTGCGTCGCAGAACGCTCCGTCTGGCATGCACTGAAGCTTGTTGGGCTCGAACCTGTCCCTCTCGTACCGTCTTCAAACAGAAGATGAGGACCCTACGCATCTGCTGCTTTCGACGATGCGCCACAAACCGTTCATATCTCAGGCCAAGAGATTGCTTGCGGCGCTGTGCAGGGAGGACTTTTTCCGTCCATGCTTTCAGGATCCGCTTTTTCACGCGCAGCTCCCTCTCTCGGACCTGATGAGCGACCGACGCCTGCCACCACCGGAAACAAAAGCCTAAAATTCGCCTCGCAGCAAACATGGCTGCCCTTTCACTTTCATCTTCACGTTGGACAGCGGTAGCCGACTTCCACATACTGAGGGCCTGACGGGCCAGAGCACGTTCTCGGAACGCCTCTGCAAGAAGCTTCTGCTCCGCCTCGCGACGAAAACGACGAGAGCTATCGGCGGCCTCTTTCCACAATGCCAAGAGCTGGCCTAGCCGTCGTCGGCGAGAGGCTGCCTCAATCTGCAAGGCCGCAGCTGCGGAGTGGAGGCGCCGCTCTACCGCTTCATGCCATGCGCGGAGGACCCGGACCGCAAGCCGATGACTGGCAGTCTTGCGCAGGCGCTTCTCTACCTCTTCGTACCGTTTCTCATCAGCGTGCAAGTTCTTAGCACATCGAGTAACGGCGACTTCAGCACAGGACACAAGCGACGCGGGGAGCGGTACAGTTCTCCTGGCCTCACCGGATCGCGCAGGCATAGCGCGCTGTTGAGCTGCGGGGGTACCTTTCGACGGAGAGGCGCCCCACGCCGTCCAATCTCCATCTCTCCCGTGACCAAGCTCTACTCTGTTCGCTTCAAATTGTGCTGTTTCGGACTCTCTAGCGGCTGCCGCCTCTCGGTCGGCGCCGGAGGTTTTTGCCTCGTCGTTAGCTTCCCCATCGCCAACAAATATATTGGCAGAAGCGTAGCACCCTTTATCCGACACCTGGGCACCCCTATGCTCCCTGGTGGCTACAGGCATGGGCGGGCCGGTGTTCACCATGCTTCCCGTTCCTGCCTGTTGAATGAGCATCCGGTATAATCTCACTCCTCGAACCGACTGTAGTCCTACTCCTAAGCAATCGAGTAGTGCTACCAAGTGCTTTCTAACCAACAAAAATGGCAGTCCCCCTTCGGTACTGGTAGAGATGGACGGAGAAGTACTTCCCCCTGCTCCATTTTCGAAACGTGAGCCGAACTGCCGGTGATGTTCCTCCGCCGCAGCCGCTGCAGCGGCACATAAGATCTGACCATCTGACCAATCGAGGGCAGGAGTCAGTCTTGGGGGACCGGCAGAAAAGGGAGCCAAGGCACTTCTGTTCAATCCCTCACGGCTAAAGGCCACTCGAGACTGGACATTGCGCACGTCGGTCGCCGCAGCAGAGCAGCTTTCTGGCCGTCGTTCAGGTGCTTCACCGCGGCTGACTGAGCCAAAGACCATACCTTGATTCCCTCCGTGCGGTGCACCCCCTCCGGGGCTACTATGCTGCCCCTGGGACTGGCAAGGACGCATAGGAGTGTTTCCTCCAGACGGTGGCGAAGAAGTGGGAGGCGGGTGAAGCGGAACGAAGCCCGTAGATGAGTCAGCTAGAGTGAAAGGCAAATAGGAGCTAGAAGGAGGCGGTAATGCTGACTTTGGAATGAAAAATACTGTATCGGTGGCTGTCTCCCGGGGAGAAGCACACCGGTTACAAGACAACGCCGCGTGAGGGCATGGCGCTGAAAGAGGAGGAGACACAAGGTCTTGCACCGGTGACTGGTGATGGTGCTGAGGGCACCGGACATCTGCTGAGCAAAGCGAGGAAGCGTTTCTTAGAGCAGGGGAATCCGCGGCTGCACGGTGACACGGCAGAAGATGAACAGTCGATAAAGGGCAACCGGGGCACCCCCACGGACCGGAGAGGGAAGAGGACGGGGAGCAACTAGCTTGGAGAGCCGACGTGAAACATCCCGGCTCCGAGGCGCTCTCAGCGAAGATGCGGACAGGAGAAAGGGCATTTGACGGAGCCGCGGGCGGCGGAGGAGAAAAGAGAGACACGGGTACTCTCGACGAATCAAGGGATGCTCTGCGACCCTCTGCCCGAGGAAGAGGATAAAAAGGAGAGATGCCTGTGGAAGAGGGGATCACCTGTCCTTCACATAGGATGTCAGCCTGGGGGACAGACACCTTCGCCCCGTCTGAACTGCTCTGAGGACAAGCGTCGGACATAGTGAGACTCGCCTCGCCGGCGAAAGCAGACGCCTCTTCCTTACCAGGGACCCGAGTCCCGAATGTGGGCGATACGATACCCTCATTGAAAGGACGACAGACTTCTCTGGCCATAGAGGAAGGCACATCGTCGTCTCCCTCCAACTCGTGGCGATGCTGCTCTCCCTCCGAGACGTCGTGTTTTCGTCCCTGACGCAAATCACCACTAGCTTTTCCTCCCTGAATTACAACTGAATCATCGCTAGGACAAGGCGAGAAGATAGAAGATAAAGAACTAAGAGCCGGGGGTGATGAGTCCCCGCGGACGCCTCCACCGTCCTCACTCTCTCGCTCCGCGCGCCCACCTGGTGTTGTAGAATGTTCGCCACCCACCTCAGTACAATTTATGTCGAGCCCACTACACGCCTCACTCACGGACGAAGAAGAAGCGGAGAGGAGAGGTCTCGGAGAGGCAGCAACCGGAGACGGCGTAGCGAGAAAGTTAGGAATCGTGTAGGGAAGCTGTGTCGAGACTGAAGGGCTCGAGGCTGGTAGCACCTTCCTCAACCGACTTTTCTGTATCTCGCCCCCCACTCGGTAGCCTGCCTTGGCATTCAGCTTCTGTCCGGCGGTGAAAAGAAACAAGCAACTCTCACTAGTATCGGTTCCTTGATATAGACTGCGCGACGCGTAAGGAGTCATTATTATTGTGCTCCTCCTAGTTGAAGACGCAAGCCAAGGAAAAGCGGAAGGGTGCAAGAACAAGATAGAGACAAAGGGCTTCGTGCATGTGTTGCCCAGCAAAAATGCCGCTATCTAGTACAGAAACCGCAGCGAATGCCCCCCTTTCTTTCTCGCAATGTAACGCCCACTACCACATGACCCGCAACGACGGCGGCGGGCCCTGCCCCGACATCTAGGGTGAGCCGCACTACGGCGAAAGGAGACAACTATCGGTCTGCCTCCCAGAGAAGTAGTCGTAGACTACATCCGACATCGAATTCCTCTCCAACAGCGTGCTTCAGCTCCTTTTTTTCTTCCTGGTATGACGCGGAGAACAATGCATCTCCTTTCATGGCTCCTCGACTAGTCCCCAGAGAGGAGCCACGCATATGGCGGCAGTCAATACAGCGTTTCTGGTAGCAGGGCTACGGAGAGCTCCCTCGTCCCTATGAGAGTAGGGGACAAGCGAGGAAGCCCGACAGGACTGCCTCAGAAAGTGCTGGTCTTCCGTGTGCATACAGAGACTGCCTGCCCATTCGCTGCCGGGACGAGATGCCGTTCCCTACTCCCCAAATAAGCTACATGCCAAATGAAGAAAAAAAGCTTTGCTCCAGTTGTTATCGGATACACAGAATGACTAACGCGGCCCGTCGTCCTAGACGTGGCACCGTCAAACAGGCAAGAAAGTCGATGCAGAAGACGAAGCCGCCCGCCCCGACAATTGAGAGCTAACTGATACAGTGTGATCCTAGCGGTTATTACTTGCCAGGCTACGGGAAGAAAGGTCGAAGGAAAAACTCAAAGGGCTCTAGACAGACACAAAACCAGGTAACGGCAAACAGGAGGAAACAGGACGGTCCAGCATGCGCGCCCGGAAATATCGGCGGCAAATACGGTCCCAACTCAAGAACAGGACGGCAGCTGACCAGGGCGCGGCCAAAGAGACGATACAACCCCCGGCGCTGTCGTATGTGAAGAAACGACACAGGAATAACAAGCATCGAGGAACGAGGCAAGATGCTGGGAAAGAGCAGAATACGGCAGATGCATGACGGGAGATACACGCACAAGACATGCCCAGGAGTGACCGGCTGCGGAGGCGACAGCGGGTAAGACAGGCACTAAGGATATCGTGTCGCAGAAGACGAGAAAGAACCGCGACTAAAAGTTGCAAGGAAGAGGGGAGAGATGAGGGACTTCTCCCTGTTCAAAGGGGAGAGAAAAGAGGGGCCTCAACAAGATAACAGCCGTGCGGAATTCTCGATCCTACTGTGTGTTGAAAACAACTAGAAGTGTACGAACCACCACTCATGCCAAGAAAAAACCGCACCACCCCCCTTCGAGCTGCTGGCACTCATTTCGTACAGAACTTACTTGCATGCAGCCCTTCGTCCAGGCCTACTGCCTATCCTCACTAGCTGCGACCTCTAAGCTCCGGACAAATTGTTACTTGCTCGTTCTGCTCTACGGGATCTCTAGGACTGCCTTTGCCTCAGGGGTGATCGCTTCATTGAAGAGCTGTATCTCCTCTGGCTCGGTCTTGGGGTGGTCGGCGCGCAACTGAGAGATCTCATTCAACTCAATCTCTGGCACATCTTCTGCCCGACTAGGTCCCTGGCCCTCAGCCGAAGTCAAAAGGCACTGTCCTCGTCGCTTCTCCCTGCTCATCCTGGTGACTGTTTCAAGTCTTTTTCTTCGTGTAATTCGTTTTTGAGAACCGATAGTCAGTGGTTTTCTCAACGAGCCGTCGGCCTTTGAGCTGCTTTCCTGCTAGTCAGGTCTCACGCTACCGACGATGTGGAACTCTGCCGCCTCGTTTTCTCCTTACTTGGTTCAACGTGGTCCGGACCTTCAAGAATCATGAGTCTCTTTCAAGGTTTCGAGGTGTTTTAGCGTTCTTTGGTCTTCTTTTAGACTCGTTTCGAGTGCGCCGAGCTCGGGGTATCTTCTTGCCTGTCTTGTTTCTCACTTGTCGCCGAGTTCGCGGGGGCTGGCCATTGCGCGTCCCTCTTTGAGTAACCGGTTCTTCATTTCCACTCTGTTTAGCTCACTCTCAGGGAGTCGGTTCACTCTCCCATCATGGCCGATGGAGATCGTGAGCCCCAACAGCCTTCCTTCTTCCGCTGCGACCTGGGATCTATATCTGATGCCTCTTCAAGAGCTACCGGAGCGCTTCTTCATACATTAGGATCTGCTGTTCATGTGCGTGACGCTTCTCCTCTTTCTTGTTCAGTATTTTATCCTCCAACAGGAGGCATCGAGTTCCACCGGGGGCCGATCACACATACGTTGCTTTCCTCTCTCCTGGAAACAGGGAGCGGCCGTCCTTCCTCGGTCGTGAACCTGACTTCTTCTTCTTCAACTCCGCAGACTGGTACTTCTCCCGCTCTCTCTCTATCATCCCCGCCTACACAGACTACCGGAGTTGCTCAGTACCTTCCAGTGAGGTACCCCAGGGCTTCGTTTCCCGGCACGCAGCAAGAGGTTTCATTCCCAGAGTATAGGCCTTGCTTCGCTTCTCAACAGCGGCCAGATGGAAGACTGGAAGAAGGCACTCCACAATCAGATACCCGCGGTTCCCCGTGGTCGTGTGATTCATCGGGGCAAGCAGAAACACATGGTATGCGGCCAGTAGCCTCTTCAACTTGGCCGGGATCATTATCGATCTTCAGCGGTTCCCGGTCACCTCACGGTCCAAGTGCAGTGAGTTCGCTTCCGGCTGACTATGAAAGGGGAAGTGGTGGAGACGTGACGCTGATCTTTCGAAATCAACGTTCTGAATCGCTGTCACAGGTAGGGACTTCTCACCATCCTTCCTCTACATTCGCGTCATCATGCATGCCTGTGTTTTCCCCCGACAATGATGCGGGGCGATGCGGTGATGGCCGGGGCGCTCCCCTGATAGGAGACAGCGGACAGCTGCGTCGGAGTGGAGAGGGAGAGTCAATGTATATGGAGCGATGTTCGGGTGGACTGGCAGATGGCAGGGACATCTCTTTTCAACCCCGCCTTTCGTCTGTGTGGGGCGGAGGGTCGACGCAAGTGCTTGGAAGAGATCACAGTCTTCTTCCTGACCAAGACTGTTCTTCGTGGAGCGTTACAGGAGATACTCTATCACCGAACACTGCCCCATCATGTCTTGCGACGTCAGCCCGCGACTACGGACAGACGTGCGTTTCTCGAGAAAAGCCCATCGTGGAGGCCCTTCCGATCCCCGCGATGTCGTCCCATTCAGCAAGTGGCGGAGCTACTTCTCCCACAAACCTCGCGGGGTCGTGTCAGTCTCAGGTCCCCGTCGTCTTCCAGTGCGTGTGTCCCTCGGATTCGTCAGCATGGTCGTCCTGTTGCCGGTATTGTCTCACATGCGTCGAATGCAAAGAACAACTCGTTTTTGAAGAGGCTAGCGGAGCGGTTTTTCTTAGACAGTATCTGGAATGCCGGAGTATCCTCGAGCAACTTGCCAGTCCTCAGAACGACACTCGGGAAGTGGCCGAAGGCCTTTTCGGCCGTGCGGTGGCGAAGCCGGGCGTACTCCTAGCTTTCACGGCTTTCGCCGTCAGTGGGCACTCTGAGAGGGGGTTTGTGCTTGCTTGCATTCACGCGCAGCACCACGCGTATGTCCATGGCACGGGAGACCCGCATAAGGAAGAAACAGTTCACAGAGTCAGGAATGAGACTGATCTGGCTCACCTCGTGAAAGCCTGTGGCGCTGGCAAAGGAGATCACACTGCAGACCCGCGCTGGAGACCGGACAAGGTGAACCTGAGTCCAGCTTCAACTAGGCCAACTGAAGAGCAACTGCAGACGGGAAGCCTCGGCAGCAGTACGGGGGAACAAGAACGGTCACGGGAGAGGTCCCAGAGCTGCTTAAGCCCCTCTTGTCGGCGGCGTTCCCAGCAAGCAGCACATGGTCCCTCTTCAGAAGAGGCTCTGCCTGCTAAACATTACGTGGAAGACATTCGATCAGGAGCGAAGCAAGAAATACCAGCTACCAGTAAACTGTCTTCAGATTGTTGCGACTGTCTTCTGCGAGACGGGGCTCGGAGACCGCGTCGGAAAGAGTTGAAGCTCAGCCGGAGGAGACAGAAGCTCCACGGCAGTACGGCATGCCATACTGGATGTCGTACGCATACTCATCGACGAAGCGTAGTCTGCTGTCGTGGGCATGCCACCCTAGCTTGCTGCGCGTCTCCTCCGTGGGCTTCTCCACTAGGACTTGTCACTGTGATGAACTGCGCAAGCTCCTCCAGTGTGCCGTCATCGCCGTGCGCATCTCTTGTTCTTTGCGCGGGAAATGAAGCTGTACAGAGTTCTCGCTTGGAGAGAAAAGACAGTTCTTCCTCTTCCACGGCTCTGCAGATCCTGTGTGCGTCACTCCTTCTTCACCAAGTTATCCAACCGCACTGGAAAGCATATTCGTTCTTCGAGCGTTCCGCGTCGTCCTATCTCTTGTTGCATGCATCTCCTACACACGCCTCAGACCGTCTTCGTCCTCACCTGCACCGGCTGGTCGCCGCTGTTATGCTCCTTCGCGTTCCTCAGTTCTCAAGCGCTTCTCCAAGTGTTTCCCGTAGCAAATGCCGCGGCGGGCTAGGTGGCAACACCGGTTGTCAAACGGCGGGAGAATTTCGGAACCGAACGGATACCCCGAGCAGCCATCAGTCCATAGGAAGTCAGCTGCCTCCCCGCGAACAGCAGGAAACAGATGAGATCCGAACTGTCGAACGCGTTGAGCGCCGAGATCTTTGTCAGGGTCCGAGCCAGCGAGGGACTGAACGGGAGGGTCCCGCACGGGTTCGCGCAGGCTTGGTAGATAACCTGGCCTTGAATGTTGTCTTAACAGAAGGCACAACACAAAATGACGTAGGTGAGACCAAGAGTGTTGCCTCCCAGCTTCATCGCGAGGAGAGTCATGGCAGAGGGGAGATGGAGTTTTCGCACTACGGTACAAACCGAGGAGACATCGTGGGAGGGATGGATACGGAAGACGATGCAGACGCTGCTGCATCGGGAGGTCACTCTGCTGATGACCGCGAAGACCGGCGAGGTGAGGAAGTGAAGGAGAACCAAAGAGAATGGAGAAGCGGACCGAGTGAAATGCGGGCTCGGCCAACAAACGAGTCAGAGAGAGAAACCTTGCCGATTGGCGACGAGGGACAGGGGGTAGAGAACCGTCACGATGATACCAGTCCCGAACAAGAGTGCGGGTGGAAACAGTTGGAACTGCTTCTAATGGTAAGACACCCATTCCACATGTAGCCAACGAGAAGCAATCCTGGAGAGATCTACGTCCCCGTTTACTTATTTCTCAGCTTCCTCATCCAGTGCCGGACCTCGGGTGCATAACGGCGTCCCTGATCCTGCCTTTGGTCGGACTACCGTCGTCTGGCTGGCTTGCGAGTCCTTAGTCACTTCATGTTTTGTGCATTCAGTTTTGAGAAACGTCTGCAATACCTGCGGCTTCTTTTTCTGATAAAGGGGTATTCTGAGACTCGGGATTGTTTGGTGCACTGATGTGTCTTTCCTGTAGACGTTATTGAGGCTGACCAGCGAACCGTGTGGCACCCTTCCCGGATTTCGCGCACCGTCAGTATCAGCCCGCCAGCGTGCCCAACTAGCTATCTTATCTCTCTGTAGGTGCCTGGTTGAGGAGGCGTTTGCTGCCGTGGCCCCGGCGCCACCTACTCGTCGGGCTTGCACGGCTTTCACGTGTGGCGGCGGTGGCTCAGAACAACCGATCGAGTTGTACCAGGAGAGGATCGAGGACTGTTCTCTCGTAGAGCTTTTGATTCCTTTCCTGATGGAGCTCTTGAACCGTCAGCAGCCTGCCCCTTCGACATGCTTCGGCCTTGTGTTTGCGGGCCTCACGGCGGGCGCATCTTCTTCGTCTTCATTGAGCGTTGTCGGAACTGGAGACCTGGCGGCGGCTTCGGTCGCTCTTACTAGAGGCCGTCTCAAACATCAGGTGGGTTTCAAGCGCAGGGGTCAACCCTTCACCTGTGTGTGAATACTTGTGTTGATGCTTCGCGCGTTCCTGGTTCTTTTTACGCTAAGATGTCATTTGGTCGATCGTTCGAAATTTCTCGGGTAAGCTTCCAGTCTCCGTTTGGTCCTGTGCACAGCTATGTGTTCTGTGGCTGGAATAGATGGGCTACAGACCGTGTTCACCTGGACGCAGAAAGCCAAACCCAGAGAAATGATCAAGCTCCCCAGCCTGGGGGATCGAAAGAGGCAGTGAAGGGAGGAAGACTGTCTTCTCCAGCGTAATTTTCGGTGATCTCAGGGCTGACGCGCATCGGGAGAAAGCTGGGGGAGGCCTCAGATGCACATGGTTTCTGTCCTCAGTAGGAATTGTCAGTGCGTGAGCTGATTCTGTCGTGCCGTAGCAAAGGCACTCTCGGCGTATGTGGATTCTCTCCGTTCAGCTCTCCCTTGGTTTTCCTGCCCTTGCCCACGCGTGCGTCGAGCTTTATCGAGCCATTCTCCAAGCTGCGGCGGATCCTTGGCGTCTCGTTCCAAAGAGAAGCTATTCTTCTTTCCACGAGCAGTATCCGCTCCTCACTGCCGGGCTGCATCCCGATACTCACAGGACTGCTTCGAGAAATGATCCACCGGCGCACACAGACAAAGAATGTTCTAAGACAGTGTCACCTTCGCGAGGAAATTCAAACACGGATTTGGAGAGCTCGATCAGAGGCAGCTCTTGGATGCGGCCGAGGGGACGTACAGACAGCAATGCTCGATACTCTGCCCTTCGGAGGCGGTGGCTGTTGTTCTTACATTGTGTGGGTAGTTCCCTGAGCGACTTTGCCGAGACTCTCTCCACTCTTCTGAGGTGCTGTTCGTGTCACTTGAATGACGCTGCCCACCTAAATGTTTCGGTCGCTTGTGTTGCGTGCCTCTCGGAGGTACATCGCTTGGTGAATCTTTGCTTCTCGGTCTCTAGAGCTCTGCGGTGCCACTCCTCGGACTACTCTTTCGTTTTGACGCTCCCGTGCAAATGCTGTGATCTTCCACGCCAGAGGCGGAGAGGACGGTTAAAAGGACGCAAGATGGAGGTGGGGGGTGGCCCAGGCTGTCGGCGTCCGTGGGTAGCTAGCGGCCGGATCCCCTCTGATAGACTGGAGGAGGCGACGGAAGGTGTCGGTCGTGAGAGGCCGTCAGACGAGAGAGATTCAAGCCCACGAGCCGCTGTCACGGGTGCTGGTGACAGGACCACGGAGCTTAGTGGAGGAGCTTCCAGCACTGAATGCCCGCCGTCGACTCCCCACAGTTGTGTCAGTGTAGTCCCAGCAAGTGCTCCTGACAACCGGGAGGGGCTCCGTAGGGATAAGCAAAGACCTGCTGGTGAGAAGCTGATGCCTACGTTCTCGTCACTCCGCGGGAGCAGGAGTCCGAGTGACCAAGAGGACGAAATCGGAAAGAAGAAGCAGGTCGTGGATAGCAACCAAGTAGAGCGCAACATAGAAAGCGCAGAAGAACAGCTGACTGGAGAAGGAGGTGTAATGAGAGATGCTGGTTATGCATCGCCAAAGCAGGACCCGGCGTATTCCCACAAGGGAGGAGGGGATGATTGGAAGTCTGGCCGCGCTACTCTTTACTCATCTCCCTATCCGTCAGATGGGCAGTCAGCTGGTCGCGTCCTTGATACGCACCTGCGTTCGGCGCCAGCTCGCTCTCGTTCCTCTTCTGTGTCCGTTCCTATCAATTCCTCGTCTTCGGGACGCCGCACAGGGCCCTGTCTCGTCTTCTGCCAGTCCTGCGCACGTAGCTTCCACATACGCTACCGGGCGGCCTATGCTGCTACTGCGCGGGTTGCCAAGTTCGACGGACGTGGCAGACAGCTCGCTAGAGCCGCCACAGAGGGCTGCCTGGAGCTTCTGGGGCGCTACTTCCGGATGTTTGACACATTGCTCCTGGGAGAGGATGAGGACGGCGCGGGTGGTTTCTTCTTTGACAATGCAGTAGCATCTGGGCCGACCGGAGGGGCAACCGTTGAGACTGGCTCCACGCTTGTTGTCCAAGTAAGTGAAGGCTTTGACGTCCGCAGCTTCCAACGGAGGGCGTGGCCTTGTTAGGTAGCGTTGCCTGTGTGGGTCTTCTTGCGTGTGCGGCGCGGAAACACGTGTATGTGACGGCGGAGTGAGTAGGAGTGCGCATGGCCGGTATGAATGCAGCACTCCTCTCTCACATTGAGAGGGCATATCTATGAGAACTGTGTCTGGGCTGCGTCGAGGGGTGCCTTTTAGGAAGGGCCAGCGCAGACACACGCTGGTTTCGTCTTGGAAAACTAGAAGGCAGCTATTCGTTTTCTGCTTGAACTGGCCGCCTGTAACAAAGCATACCTGTCAGAGCACTCTTTGATGGATAGTCGTGACTTCCCGCAATACTGTCGTTCGTGTTGCTGTGCAGGTGATTCGTCTTCTTGCGGTTCTTGCACAGAGTCCACATGCAAGTACCGTTTTCTTCTCACCCTGCCAGTCAGCAGCATCTCTTCCTTTCCAGTGCTCTCTTTCCTCTCCAGCACCAACGGAGTGCATTTCGCCGGTGTTCCTGTCTCTCGTGTTCTCTCTCGTACTCCCTTATTGCCAAATTCCGCCCTCTGAAGAGCATGGACTTCTCCAAAACCAAACAGTCATCACATCTTTCGCCGACTATCCCTCCCTTCACTTAGGCGCAAAGGAGTTGAGAAAAGCCCGTACGGTTTACGGTTTTCTCGAGCCGAATTGCTTGCGCGCAATAGGTCGTTCCTGCTTGCGGTCTCTTACCACTCCCGGCTCTTTCTTCCATCGGGGCCTGACACGGGAGCACAACAGTATGTCGGGATGTTGTGAGCTAGGTGAGCCCTTAGCAAAGGTCTCAGTCCACAAGCATACGGTGGCATGTTGCAGACGAGCAAGTAAACGTCAGGGGACGTCGTGTCAGCAACGGATCTCGAGTGGCCAAGAAGTACATTCTCCAGCAACCTGTCCGGCGACTGATCGCGTCGGCGCGCAAGAGGAACGCAGCTTCGCTACGAGTTCCTCCTTCGTCGGCGCCGACGAGAAACACCATGTTTTGAAACAGCATGTTGGTTCTGGGACACGAAGACAAGAAGAGTTTAGTCAGTCTTCGGTGGTCCTCTGTTCTGATGCCCCTCATAGCTGTTTCAGAACCAAAGACAATTGCCGTTTGCGTTGTGCGGCATGTGATCGCCGCATACGGTCGGCCAAGTGCTTTGCGTTGCGCTCGCGGGGTAACCTGTCTCCGCAGGTGTACAGTTCATTGTCTTCTTGCTACTCTCCATGTGATAGTGGAGAAGATGGTACAGGCCAGGAGGCAACCTCCGGAAGAGATCAGCCGGATGAGTTCTTCACGAGGCGAGGGTCATTGAACGCAGGCGAGAGAAAGGCAGCGGGCGCGAAAGCAGGCGGGCTGGCGGGGCATGCGTACTCGGGAGCGGCCACTTGCTCTGCGTGTTCTTCCTCTTGCGCTTGTTCTCCTTCTGCTCATCGCGAGTTTCATTCCTGTGTCTCCGGAAAGGGAGGTTGTGTTGACGGATTCCATCTCCATGGTAGCCGCGGGACGCATCTGCGTCATCCTTCTCCCGCCGACGCCCGTTTCATGAACGCCACCAAAGAGAGTTCTTCTGCAGACGGTTCTGGCACGCAGTCTTCATACGGGGGTAACCCGGATTCGAACAACGGTTTGACGAGGGCTGCTACCAGCCACACGTCTGCGGAGATGGGACCCTCGACATCAGACAGTGAGCGGAACCGTTCAATTAGTCGGCATGGCTCGCCTGAGGGCGGCGGGTGCCGGTGTCTTTGTTCAGTTCTAGCCAGGGGAGGCGGAGACAGCCGAGTAGCACGTCGTCATTGCGAACGAAATTGCTTGCTCGATGCAGAGGACATAGAGGGCCCTGTTATGGAGCAGGATAAGGGAGAGAGGTGCCAAGACGACTCAACAGAAGGAGATGAAGACGAGCAGACTGAGGAAGATTCGATCCGGATGGCAGCGCTGCAGCTTCTTCGTACCCTTGAGTCACGTGGAGGCAACGAGCTTGGTTGTTGGTGTTGCGAGCAGTCGTGCTGTGCTTTCGTCTCTCGAGGGACGCTGGATATGAAACCGAGGAGGAGAAGGGAGAGACGAGGAACAGGAGTATGCTCGGTTGAGCAAAACGGTGACAGTTCGTCCTTTTCAACAAGCTGTGGAAGTTGCAGTGTCTCCGTTTCGTGGTCGTCGTCGACTTCTGAGGAAAACAGTAGCGACGACTCGTTGCACACGGCCAATGCGGAGGAAGAGTCTTTTGCGGCCGGTCCCATCAGCGGCGGGATGTCCTTTTCAAGTTGTCCACAAAGGCGGCAGCTGTGGAAATTCCGACCGCCTGACGAGCTGACTTGGGAGGCAGACAGCGGCACTGATAGTTCGTCTGATTGTGACTACGACTGTGAGCACCATACTCGCCTCCAGACTCTCCAGGTTCATGCCAACGGGTTTCACCACAGGCGATTTTTGCACCAAGAAAACGGGCACCTCCCCTATGGGGCAGGAGCCTTGGCGACGGCAGCGGCAGTGGTCGAGGCGGCTGGCTCGGTTATTCAGCTAGGGGAAGCGAGAAAGCGAGAAGGTTCTCGGGGCTGGTGGAGGCTGACGGAGGTATGTGATCTGCTTCTCGCGTGTCATTCTGAGTGCATAAGTGATTTCACAGGAAAATGTGAGAGAAACAGATGGTTTTCGAACATCCTTCCCTACGCTGAAGATTTGGAGCAACCCGTGCTTGCGCAAACGCGTACTCCTTGACGGGGGTATTCATTAGCCAGCATATACACCTGTGCATGTGCATTGAAGTATATGTGTACTTATCGTGTCCGTCACTTCGCGAGAAAGAGATTTCTTGCACAGGCGTTTTTCGTCTCCGTTGGGGAACGGCAAACATACACGTCTTTGCTCTAGGTATCGTTTCTTGATCTGCATATTCAGGTTGGTCTATGGGCCCTCGGCGCCGTGGCGAGATATCTCGATGATCTCTTAGAAGTGAATGCAGAGAGGCAAGAACAGCTGGTGCAGTCCTCGGGGGAGCCTTTCGGAAGTCTTGTCTTTTCATACCAGGGGGGTTCGAGTAGCCGTCCCCACACTCATTCTTCATCAGGCCTTCCAAGTCACCATCTCCATTGTGGAAGTCGCTCCCTCGCTTCTTGGCAGAAATCGAGACATCGGAAGGTGAACGTGAACAGCGCGGCCCCCCAGGCCATTGCAAAGCGCATTTCATTGCCTGGGACGTGGAGTGTATCCGCCGCTCGTGCAGTTGACGGTATTGTGAAGGTCTTGGCAGCAATTGTGACTGCTTCACCTAATGGAAAGCGAGACGGCGAGACTGCACAGAAAGAGCGCGGAACCAATGAGGATGAAAGAGAAGTACGGAGAGGTTTGTCGAGTGTTGTGGATAAAGTCAGAGGTGGAGAACAAGACACTAAGGTAGAGACACCAGGCTGTGGTCCGGTCACGGTTGATGGCCGAGAGGAGCACAAGGGAGAGGAAAAAGAAACGAGAGAAAGACTCAAGGCAGAAGAGGAGAAGATGGCCCCACTGCTGAGAGCACGGGCCCTGCTTGTGGCAAAGGCGCTGTCCTCGTATCTAAGGAGACGATATGGAAAGGAGGAGGTCCAAGCTCTTGCACGTCTGGCCTTACAGAATTGCGGGGACGCATCCCAGCACACCGTTGTAAGGTAGGCATCTATGCGTCTGCCTTCGAGTCATGGCCAAGGATCATCGGACGTTTCACCTGTTTTACTGATGCCGCTCGTAGACAAGGCGCTTCAGACTTTCCTCACATACGCTCGCGCTCACGGGACCGCCGGACGCCGCTTCTTTTTCTCTCTTCAATTCCCAAACACAGAAAATGCACTTTTGCCGCGGGGACCATTGTTCTTCGAAACGGCAGTTGGACCGGGCACTATCAACAAAGCCTAAAGAGCAGTAGGCGTTTTACTCACTGCTTACTCGGTCGTGTCTGTATCAGTTGGATGTTTAGCTCCCTGATACCGGCCGTTCTATGACAGGGACCTCCTCATGTTAGCACGACTTTTCATCAGAGTTTCCTCGTATCTGAACCTAGTACTATGAACACCGGCACTGTCTGTTGTTATTTGTGAAGTTGTTCATGTGTGGAAGTTCGCTTGAGTGCCTAGCAGGTGTGTACCTACAGTTGTAAGCGCACTCTCTCGGCTGCTGAGAGCGTCGCGGCCCTTCCTGGTCGAGGTGTAGGGACGAACGAACTTCACAGAGCAGGCGACCCGCTGTACATTACTTATGTCTCATATTACTGCCTTTGTTGTTATCTCAGGCTGTTTAGTTTCTTCACCTTCGAGTGTTTTCTTCCGCATCTGGAGCCAGCGTCCGTAGATGCTCGTGCTACCCTCTGTGCTGAGGTGCTTAACAGTGCCAGTTCTCTCCTTCCCTCTCTACTCCCAGTCCCTGCTTTCTCTTTATTCCGACTTCTTCTACGGTTCCTTCGACACACTCCGGAACTTCTGGTCCGTACGTCTCCTGAGCGCATCCAGCTCCTTCTCGTCAGAGCGTGGAGGCGGGCCTCGAGGGCTCCTCAGTTGAACGCTGTCTTCCAGGAGCTTTTCAGGCGGTGTCTCGGGGGCGGCTGCCGTCATCGCCTAATGACGGCCATGCCGACAATCAGGTACGACGTGATACGTGCTGTGAGCACTAGGGTCCGGTCCGTCGTTAAAACAGAGCAGTCTCTCTTTCTCTGGCTTCGTCGGCTTCTTTCGTCGAGACCCCCAGACCGAGTGATTGAGTAACACAGAGATTTCACAGCAATTCGCTAGCGTCTGGCAGAATGTTCTAAGCTGCCTTGTCTAGGGGATCCGATTCCCGCATAACCCACAGGAGAGCCATGTCCAAGGAATGCCTCTTAGCTCGACGGATTAGCTTAGCCTAGCTTCTAAGTTCTTGTTCACATCTGTCGTCGACGACATTCTCTCTAAAGCGAAGGGCTGAACCGGTGGTTTGCTGTGTGTGTTCTATCCGTCTCTGAACAAGGAACTTGTCACACCCATCCTGGACAGCCAAGCAACCTGTTTCTTTGTGAGGTACAGCTCAGCCTCTCCCTAAGAGTATTGAAACTGCCAGTGCGTTGGGCCTGGCTCAACATTATTCTCGGAAGCTCTTGTGGCACGAATGGCTGTACGAAACGAAGGCGCCGGAGTTCCTAATACTTCTCCTCTGTGCCCGTAGTATATTTGTGGCTAGGGCTTGTGTACGGTTGCTTGTGTATGTGCAGCTTGGCTATTCAAGAACACTTTGGACCTCTTTCTCTTACACTTCTGAAAAAGCATCGTGCAGCACTCGATGCGAGGAAGACGTTCATCTCCTCAGACACTAGCGGAGTTCCTGGAGAGACCTCTCGGGTTTTCACTACCCCATTATCTCCATATGTTTCTTGCATGTGCGTCGAAGTCCTAACGACCCTTTTCTTCACCTCTGCGAGCCCCTCTGTCGTGCCGTCGGGCTCTCACGTGCGTCTGGTAGGTTCCACCACCGGCACTGGAGGACAGGCATTCAGATCCTCGTTGTTGGATGAGAAAAGTCGGGCTGGGGGGACCGAGGAAGAAGGGAATGAGAAGAAGGGTGTAGAAGAAGGGGGGTGTGCGGGTGAGAACAGCCCATGGAGCCATAATGCGCCCCGTGACGGGCTCCCTTGCAAGACAGGAGGTGTTGAGAAAACAGAAGAGGTCGTTGCGACTTCGGGTAGCTCACCGTCCTCGCTCGCAGACTGTACACAACTAGCTCGGGTGAACGAGAGTGAAGCTGCAGAAGTACCTGTTCTCGAAGTGCTGTGGGATGCAGTGCAAGAGGCCTGTGCATTGCTAATGATGACTGACGATGATGAACTTCTGCGCCTAGGATCTGAGTGCGTCGCCGTCTTTCTTCTCCGCACACATCCGCCTGTGTCTACTCAGTCATCGAGGAGGCTTCTCGCCAGTGACTTTCCCTTTGCGACTCCTCTAGAATGCGGGCAGTCAAGCGCGGAGCAAACAGAACAACAGAGACAGGCTGCGGGCGGAGCCGAAGAAAGCGTGTCGCATCTTCATCAGCTACGTGAAGTAGAGCGTAATGCCCCGCGGAACGGCGTGTTCGGTGCTTCACAATGCCTTTTTGGGAAACCTATGCAGTTGTTTGGGACTTCACCTGCACTACAGCACAAACGTAGAATGACAGAGGCATTGCTCTTCCCCTGCCTTCTTCCTGTTGCCGGTCGGCTGTTGAATGATTGGGGTCTGGGTGAGGCAGCTGTGAATCATTTAGCTGGTCTGTGGGAAGTTATTGTGTTTTGTTTTTTCAAAGAAAGCCCACTTCTGCAGCCTCAGCATCTCCAGGAGTTGCTCCTACTCCTCGTGCGACGTCAGGCCGCTGCGAGAATGAGAAAACAGCATGCTCTCCGGTTGGAACTGCTCGTAGTTTGCTGCTGGCTGGTGCTCGTTGATCCTGAAAATCTGATTCAATTCCTTGCTACCACTCCGGCCGTACACAAACCTTCTTTAGTGGACGAAACGCCTACCGAGTCGTCGGCAGACAGTTGTGTCCATCTGCAACCGGGAGTCGGCGAGCAAGGAGACACGTTTGAAGCCGGTCAGCGGACACCACGGGGACGCCGGGAACCGTCAGACGCTGCAAAATGCGATGTCAGCCTAGGTAGAAGTGATGAGCAGCAGCAGCAGCAGCCCACAGAACAGGCACATCAAGGCGGCTCGGCGGTTTCATCGGACGTGAGTGTTAGTCCGTGGAGCCAAGATGGTGGAGATCTTGAAGTTGCGCGCGCCCAAGAGCCTGAGAACACTGATGGAGACCAGGCTCTGGCGGCGTGCGTTTGTCGCACTCCTTCGGAGAAATGCCCGAGAGATGACGGGGCCGTGAGTGGAAGCGCATCAGGGACAGAGCAAGGAAGAGCGGACTTTGGTTTGCGAATGACAGATCAACGAGCCCGGGGGACAGACGAGGGCCTTAGAGGGAATGAGAACGACGAAGTGAAGGACTGGAGTTCAAAAAGGTACCCCAGTTCGCTGTTACTGTGTGTACTGAGGGAACTGATTCGTGTTCTTCGAAGAATTAGATCAAAGGAGGAAAGGAAAGGAAAAACGATGGGGCATGGAGGAAAGAGTACACCGTTACTTGGTAGATGTGGGACGTGGTTACAAGAGCATGAAGAATGCTGTGGTACGCAGACAGTCGAGGGAACCCGGTTTTTCTCCACGGACTATCGATCCCTTCATGCAGCCTTATTCACGCGTCAATATATGCGGAAGGTTCTGATTGCGTTCACTTGCAGTATTCTAGGGTGGTGTGACGGAGACTTCCTTACTTCTGTTTCCTGCCAGGCCCTGCCCTTCCCCAATTCAGAGAGACCCCATCGGGGTTGGAATGCTTCGGTAGAAGAAACAGGGGAAAAAGAGACAAGATGCTCCCTTTCACGCGCGAAGGGAGTTGCCAGACCGCCAGTTGCTAAGTTCGGTGTTGCCGCCGAGGTAAGCGCTCGAGTCAGATAAGCACAGCGGTTCGGCATGTCGCTAAGAGGTCCGAAGGTCCGCACGCTGCATGTGTATACATGCATATACGTACGCAGACACAATCAATGTCTTCTGTGTATTTGGGGAAGGGGGGAAACTAGTGAAACCTCCATAGCGAGACAAGGGTTTTCGACGGTATCCTGATGGCCTACAGAAGGTAACGAAAGGGTGAACTCGATCATCGTCCAGATGCACCGTCGCGTAGGCGAATAGGGACAGTCTTCTTTCTTCTGTTTAGGAGCTACGCAATCTCCGTATTGACTGGTTGTCTGTGTTATAGGCCGCCCAGTGTCTTTGCATCTGCACATCTCTTGCCTTCAGCTCATTATTCAGCTCCTGCGCATTGTCATCCCGCTGAAGAAACTCGCTCGCGCTGCAGTGCTAGCCGACCGCGTACGCTTCGCCAAAGCCTCCCGGCAAGTGCGGCGTCCTGAGCCTTCTGTCCTTTCGTCGAACCGTCCCCGCTCCAGCAGTGGAAATGAACTTTTAGGGGGTCGTAGTGGATGGCACGAAGGCGTTCGACACTTTTCAACATGTGTGGACCCAGATGTTTGCTGGAGCAGCGCGGGAATGGCTGTCTCACGGTGTTCGTCGGCGTCCGTCGATTCCCTGGGCTCTGCGGAGGTACGACAGATGCATTCCCGCTTCGTTTCGGAGTCTAACGGTGTTTTGGTAGACACTGCAGGAGTATGCAACACCGGAGGGAAGCGGGGAGAAGCCCCCGAAACAGCGCAGCGCAGGTCTCTCGGAGTCCGCAAGGAGCGGGGACGGGATGGAACCGCACTTCCTGACTACAGTTGCGGCGAAGAGCAGTCGAGGGTTTTACGGAGATGTGGTTCATCAGCTGCACTTCCCCAAAGGGACACTGAAGAAGAGAAAAGGGACGCGCGCAGTCAGGAACTCGTAAAAGAGTCTACAGTTGATGGTCCGCGGTTTCCGACTCAGGGCAGCTTTCAAGAAGGAAGCTTTCATTTGAATGCCCCAGGTCGAGGTCTGGCTGTGCGTGAAGACCTCCCTGATTATGGCATTTTCCAGAGCAGTGCATCAGAAAGCAATCTAAGCCAGAGGCTCCTACCGCAGAGATTGTCCCAGCACACCTGGTCTTCTGCTGAGGGTGAAGCCGCACCTCTCCCTTCTCGCGATGGAAGTAGGAGAAGCAGTGTCCATGCTGCCGCTGCAGGTCTCTCTGGAAACGAAGGGGAACCAAGTGGCATCTGTAGGGTTCCCGTTACCCAGAGATCTAGTAGGCAATCGCCTGTGCCAGGTCAGCTGTCCTATGAAACGCAGTCAAACTCTACTCTCATCTGGGAGCGGTCGGGGGACTGCCCAGCAGTCAGTTTGGGCCAGAGGCGTCCCCCCTGTCCTGAATCACCTGAGCCAGATCGAGAGGGGAAACAGTGTTGCCCAGGGAGTCACAGCGGATGCCTCTCTCCTCGACAGTGTGCCTGTAGCCTTGCCGCGTGGAGGAGAGCTCGTGAGGAGACAGAAGCAACACCGCATGAACCTCCTCTTAGCGCGGTCGGAGACAGGAAGAAGGGAAGTTCTGCTGACCAAGTGTGGAAGGAACGGGCAGCGTTTCAGTGTTCTTGTTGTCCCTGTTTTTTCGCGGCGGCAGCTTCTGGAAGGTGCGCCGTGTCCTCTGTGTCTGCGTTCGTTCTCGAAGAAATCATGAGGGCCACCTCGCACCCGTCTGAGAGCAGGGAGGAGCAATTCAAAATCTGTCCGAAGTGTTACCCCCGAGAAGATCTTCATGAGTATAGGGACAGGGCGGCACAGGCGGGCTCGCGCGTCAATGATACCAGTGACTACGAATGTCCTGATCAAGAAGTTGACAGCAGTGGGGCGGAGCGTGAAGTATTTTCACGCTTGGGTGCAGCATCAAGTCGAGAGGCCAGACAGAAGCCAAAGGGGAAGTTTGGCGGGAGTGTTTTCGATGTCTTCACCGAACGCCGCGCCCGAGATCCGCTAGCTACAGTTCCTGAGAACGTCCATGTGGTGGCACTGCTCCGACATCTTGTATGCAAAACGCGACTGAAAGATGGTGCGCGTGCCTGGTCCTCCGAGCCTCTGTGGTGGAGCATTTTGGATAGCAGGCTACGCGACCTTATTTTCCGGCTTCTCGCCATCGAAATTGCTCAGCCGCAGGTTTCAACATCGGGGGATCCTCGTGGCCTCGGGTGCGCACTTCAGAGTCGAAGCGCTGCACTAGAATGCGATTGGCGTAGTCACTGGCGGAGTGAGGTATTGCGCGGGTCTACGGACCACAACCGCGCTAGCCCTGACGCATCTCACCTAGGTGTAGCCTCTGGAAGTCTACAAGGGGAAATGCCAACTTTCCTTAGGGGATCCGCGACAACCGCCGATGTTTATGGCCATCTTGCGAGTGTACCGTGCCTACGCCACTACACTGCGTGTCCGTGGTGCGATGCTTGCGGAGCCGGCAGCCCCGCCGGCTGTCGTTCTGCTTCGACCTGTTGTGAGGAAGTGAAGTCGTTTTGTATTATCTACCTTTTGGCAGAAAGGGAAGTAACGTGCAGCAAATTAGATGAGGTTCCCAGCTTCCCCGTTAGCGCGCGGAAGGGTTATGGTTCAGCCGCAAATGAGAGGTGCTTCCGTCGTACCCATGAAGCATCGAGGTCAGTCGTGCACAGGCCGGGCCGTGGCTTTACAGGAGACGGCTTCGGTCCGACGGACTCTAGTGGGCTGCTCGGTGATGGGAGGGAGGACGGTGCAGAGAGAGAAGAAACAAGTGAGCGGCAAGAAGCTTTTGACACTCAGAAAGAGGAGCCCGAGCGCGAAAAGAAGAACGCAAACGACGACGCTGATGGCGAAATGACTTGTGACTGAGACAGATAACCTGTATCGGGACGTATGAGGCATCGAAATCGCAGGCAAGAAAAGAGATCACGGTGAAATAGAAAGACGGGACATGTCAACACATCAAGAAGAGTATTCTTTGCCCCCGTCCGCCGAGCCTTGGGACCTTTCCTCAGTCTTGTAGGAGCGTTGCCTGTGCGACACCGAAAGATTTGAAAAATCGTTCTCGTGAGCGGAGACGCATGCCCGTGTATATCGGCTTCGAGCCTGCGGGCATTACCGACGTCCCCGTTGTTCCGAACACCCAAGGAGCGACTTGGAACGGTGGTGCTCGTGGAAGTCAGTCGGGCTCTGATCGCCTAGTGCGACGTTTGCGTGCGAATCAGGAGGGGAACCTGATGAGGGGAAGTATGCTGAGACCGCGGATATACTCACGCGCAGCTGCGCGTGCCACCACAGATATTGGCGCGCCACTGCCCTACAGCTACTGGGCTCCACGAGCTGGCCTTGTTCTGGAGACGCGACCCAGCATTTTGAAATGCAGTTTTTCAATCACGCGAGTCAGGGTCTCGGACGGAAGTCGCCAGTACAGAATCGGTGAACCTCTTGACTTGATCGTCACAGGGCTTGGTGCCGAGTTCTGCGGCGTCAGTCCCCGCTTTCAGCGGTTGCGCTCCGACAGTGTCTTAGCATAGCTTTGGCCGGCCGCCCTGCTCAGACTGATTCAGGGGCTGCGGCCAGAAAACCTGAGGCGGCACACTTATAGGACCAGCAGACAGCGATTGCGATGAGTGGTCCCTGTTTGGGCCACTCGCAGAGGAAACTGCTCTGCAGGTCGTTGAGACTCCGGATAAGATTCCGACACCCTGAGAACTGACGGCCGTCGGGACGCCTGTGGCCACGCATTCAGGCGCAGCTTGCAGCCAACCCCGCCGACCGCAGGGCGTTGGTTGAGCCACGAATACCAGTCCTCCACCGGAGGAATAAGGCTGGGGAAAGATAACAGATGAAGAAGAAGGACGACGAAGAGGCAAGACCGAAGAAGACGACGCAGTCCGTCGCATCTGCTGTGGTACCCGTACCGCCCCCTGAACTACCGTAGTGCCTGGCAGGGGTATGGTGGCCGCGCCCGAAGCAGCAGCAGCCGCAGCCACTGGTTGACCCGGGAGAGGTAGGTTGGAGCCAATCAGCGCAGGATGAGGAGCAGGGAGAGCCCGGGGTGACACGCAAGAGGTCACAGGCTGCTGATGCATCATAATAACGGGGTCTAGGTACGGGGACATTCCTTGGCAGGCGATGTAGGGCCCGGGGCCCAAAATGACTGACGACGAGACTTCGCGTATATTGGTCATCGGAGGGGGGCGAAGAAACACGTGCTGCGGGGGGTTCAAGGTGACTAGCCCTGGAACCGAAAGGACTTGGGGAGAGAGTCCGCCGTTGTTCTCAGAGCGACTGCAAGAAAATAGCTGAGAAGAAGGGTCGGTCATCGACTCTCGCGTAGGCGTCGGAGGGTCCTGGGGGACAACTGATACAGTGTCCGAGCGTCTCCTCGAGCACCGTGCTATCCTAGGCTGCGAAGGTCTCTCCGACTCTTCAGTCTGGAACGAACAACTCTCTTGGAATTCTTGGGATTGTTTCTTCTTCCAGTTTCCTGACTGCAGTGCACCGTTTATTTCCAGCTGGCCTACGGCGGTGTCAAGACGGGACAAGGCTTCCTCGGTCCCACTGATAGGGCCCTTACCCGAGCTAGAGGACACACTTGCGACATCACAGTTCCCCCTGTTTTCCCAATCAGCTCTTGCGGCCGGAGCGTTCAGGGAGACGCCGGGTGCCTCGTTCAGTTTTGTCTCGTCAGTGTTGAAGCGCATCTCTCGGCCAGGTGCAAACCGGTCGACGGGTAGGCCCGTCCCTGGTTTTCTCTCAGTTGGAGAAAAGAGTCTAGCTTCCGCAAGCACCGAGCGGTCAGATAACGGAGGTAGATCTTCTTCCGCTACGCTAGGTAAGGATTCATCTGCTGACAGGGAGAGGGTGTCATTCTGCCGCTGCTGGTCTTGAGGAGCCACCGCAGGGCCAGGTCCTGTACCCTTCTCACCACTTCGCCAATGGCTGGAAGACACTAGTCTCTCTGGCTCACCATTGGCAGCGGACGGACAAGAGCCACCAGTCGGCTCTCTCGCAGCTGACCGACTCGGGCGGAAGTGTTGGTCACGCGTGTCTGTAAAGTGTGTGGGGAAAAGAGTTCGTTCTGTCTGATTCCACATGGTGTGAGGACATGCTTCCTTTGCGTTCAGAGGCGCAGCCAAAGCGCTGTCCGTCTGTTGAGTGGTAGAGTCCACTAATGATACATTACCGCTGTGGCACTCCGGCGTTTCTCCTTGGAGGGGAACAGCGTCCAGCGAGCGGCACGTCGAGCTCGTGGCGCGCTCGTGAGAGCCGGTCTCACCGGCGTCTTCACCACGCCATTCCTGTTGTCTGGCCAGACCGAAAGGCCTTGAGCTGAGCGTCCTCGCTCTGCACCTTCGGTTTTCACCAGTGAGACTTGTCGGGCCTTCTCCGTCGAGATGAGGCCAGGAGGGCAGTTTCATGTTTTTTGGATGGAGGCGATTAGAACGATCCGGAAGCAGAAGGGAAACGCTCGGCAGGACAGCCGACAAATTTCTTCTATGATCTGCTTCTGTTGATGATCGTGCACGAGTGATCAGGTGTGTCAGCACGTCCAGCTTATCTTGCAGCTCCTCCTTCATTTTTTCCACTTCTTGCTCGGCGACGTTGACGCCCGGAGAGGCCTGAAAGGTGTGGGGGGGGGCAATTTGCGGGATGGGCGTACGTCATAACGCTCAAAAAGAGTGTGTTAGAATCACTTGCAACCTTCTATGGCCCTGTTTTTTCTCGGGCTTGCAGTCGCAGAAAAGCCTGTGTCTGTGACAGAACGCAAGACCCGCGTGTTATGACTGGATCCGCGCCACACACTGCTTTGTGTGGTCTCTCCTGGTTGCAGTCAAAACCTCTGATCTGTCTCATAAGAATACTGCGCGTGAAGCGAGTCCCAAATGCAGCGATACTCTCGAGCAAGAGATAATTGAACAAGTGTCCCTAACCTGGCTTTGAGCGAGGTGGAGCTCTTCTCTCAGTCTGTCGCCCACAGTGGTAGCAAAGGAAACACGTGGTCGCTCAGCGAGCAGAACCCGTTGCTTCGACAACAGATTCCAAGTTTTGAAAGCCGTCATTGTCAGCAACAACCAGGTGGAGCCGGCAACGGGAAACGCTTATGCTTGCCATCGCGAGTCCACTGTAGCGAACGCGCACTGGAAGCGTTGCCCGACGCAACACGGGGGAGCTAGCTAACTTTGGTGTTTGAGTATATAGTAAGACTGCTTTGCGCAGCCTGGAGATATGCGCCTTGCAAGTTTGTCTGAGGAACGCCTCCAACAAGATAGTCGGCCATCCAGAGACGTTGTCCGGTTTGCAAGCTGAACACAGATTAGTATCTTCAGCTCTAACACTTGGCAGACTGAGCAAAGCGGTATCCCGAATCTCCAGTTATAAGCAATGGACTTGTGCTTTCTTACTGCTGGATTATCTCCTTCTGTCGAAGAATCACAGATTGCTCTCTGGTAGTGTAGTAGTTGGCGTGGGCGTTAACTCTGAGGCAGCCGACGCGCTGGGCAAACTTGAGAGAATTATGTGTCAAGTCTGCGTATCTGTGTGAGGGGTGCAGAGTTACAAGCAACGCCACTTTTGCATTCCCTCCCAGTGTTGACTGCCGCAGACACACAAACATCAAGACACATCACCTGCAAAATGTGGGACGGTTCCGAGACCGTATGTCCCCGCGGTTTCCGCGTGTTTCTTAGCGATGGGATTCCTGTCATGTGTGCCTTGGAGCTGCATTATTACGTTCCTCTGACGACTGCTTCTGTACGACTTCCTGCAGGTGAGTTTGAAACGAAGATCTTCCTCGGTCAGCCGCTCAACGCGCCTGAGTCTCCTGCTTTCCGAGTACGGCGTTCTCGTGCCCCAGTGTGGGAGTCTTGCACAGTGTGAATCACAATGAGTGATCAAGTTCACGGGGATTCCATAGTTCCGCAGACTACCTAGCCTGTATTCCAGCACGCCGACCAGCCTTTGCAGGGACGAGGCTATAGCCAGTACGCGCATCCAGTAATGCCCTTCGCTGACGGGCGCCCCCTAAATAATATGCCCCGGTCACTAGCACCTTACTGCCAAGATCCGCGTTAGCTTCGAATGCCGGTACGGAATTTGTCGCATTTCGGCCATGGTAAGCACACCCTGCGTGCAGTCGAGATCACTGATCAAGCGGACAATTCCTTTGAACTCAGTAAACCAAAGCACAGCGACAGTTTGTACCAGGTCAAAGGTCTTGCAGAGACCGGACGCCCTGAAAGGTAATTAGCAGGGCCGGCGACCTCGCAGCGGATAGCCACAGACACAGTGAGGAGCCTCTGCTGGCCTGCTGATTTACTAAGCAAGGGGTAGCTAAGGGCTGGGTTGAAGCTACAGATTCGCGTTCCTCCGTCTGGTCGCTGTACTGCACTAACGTACCGATTGCCCCGACTGTGACTCTCGCCGGGTCAGCGTCCCAACACACTGGCTGCAAGCAGACAGGGCTCAATATAGGCAAGAGCCGCGTTGACTACCCGGCCAGTCACGCACTTCTTCATGCGGCGTGCAAGCATTAGCAAGTGGTAACTACCTGAGGGACATGGGTGCCCGCCGCGTTTCTTTATCTCCGACGTTAGTATGGTCTACCTGAGGAAGAACAGCGACTTGTTTATTAGCTTCCCTTCTTCGGATCTTCTCTGAGTGCAGAACAGAATGCAAACGCTCTAGCTCCGCCTGGTATATTGCTTCTTTCTGTCTGATGGAAAAATCATTAAGGAAGACTGCCGAGCGTGCAAACTGCCGCCTCCCGGCGTGCCTCCCGTGCCAAGCCTCCGGCGACGTGTGCGACTGTGAGAGCTCCACATAGACTACTCGGTCCAAGACCTCCTTCTCTATCTTACTCTCGCGTGTTTGTCCGGTTGGCATGCTGACCGAACAGATGAGTAATGGGCTCGAGAAAACGCAAGCCGTTCACTGCCGGCGAGATCCACAAGGCTCAACCGCGCTATTTTCCTTATTCCAGCTGCCTCATTCTTGGCTTTTGTGAGATGCGCTCCTGTCGGGGTGAGGCTCTCGACAATGATCGAGAATATTACATGAGATCTGCAAAGCCCACGCAGACGCGGAGATAAGTGCAAGTTTAGACAGCGGCTTGGGGTTCTTTGCGGCGACCAGGCCCTAGACATCTCCTGCGGGCCCTACTAGAGTCGGGCAGCTGGCCTCCGGAGAACCACATTCAAAACGACTTAAGCGACTCTGCCGGCTTGCGTGGAGCGTACAGCATAGGGACTCTAGGTTCTTTGTGTCCTCAGTCTGGCCAAGTGCCCGAGCCCACTGAGGGTTACAGATCGTGCAAGACACCTCGCCCAAGTGAGTAAGAGGAAGACGGGCAGGGATTTCACTTCTCACCGTGAGGACATGGCATTGAAATCAGTCTTAGCAAAGCGTCTCCTCTGTTCCGCCCTGCACCATACCATTAGAAATTAGCTTTGCTTGTACATTTCTCGACTGAACTAGGCCCTGGCCACCACACGCCGTGACGGTCGAGCCCCTGTGTTGCTGCTGAATGCGCAGGAGTCGAAACAATGAGTGGAGGGGGGATTTTTCTCCCCGACTCCGGAACGATCTATGTTCTTCGGTTGAGTCTCGGTTGTACAAGCTGCCACCGCAGTTCTTCGATCCCGCAGCAAAGGGCCGCGAGCGTCCCGGCTCTCTCCTGGAGTCTTCTGACCTTCCCTCGCTGCGAAGTCCCGCCAAGACCACCCTGCATGTGTTCCGCCATACCCGTTTTTGGCGCGCAGTGTCACTGCGATGCTGCTTAAGGAGTTCACGGCCGACCATATGACGGGCCCTCCACCCAACACCTCGCTGCGAACTGCGCCAAGAGACAACACTCACTGCTGCAGAAGATGCATGACATCGGCAACCGTTCCGACTTGTTGCTCTCGCAATCCTTGAACGTAGAAACCTTTACAAGGATCCTCTTTCACCTATCGGGCAACAGGGTGGCAGGCATGTGATTCGTCAGTTTCGAGCTCTGGCAATGAGTATGCGGTTCTTTGCAAAGTCGGGGACAAAAGTAGTCCCCAGCAAGTTCGAAGTCGGAGTGCGCTTCTTGCGACTACTGGCGAAGTCCCAGAGAAACTAGCTCACTGGATGTTACACGACTTAGCCTTTGCAGGCGGCGCCGGCATGGTAGTTCAGGCGGCGCGCAGAGGCACTGGATACCATAGGCCGGGCCAGGCCACACACTCCGGCAGGGTACCCTGCTGTAACCACGTCTGCAGCAAGAGTCTGGTCTCCTCCGCTAGAACAAGGAGGCGTCGTGGTTGTAGTATTTGCAGTAGGCGAGAGACCCTTGATTATTTTCTGGCTCGGTTGTACCACAAGGCGGGCGTGAGGGTAATTACTGGTAAGTTTCGGGGCAGCCGGCTGTCCGAGTCCGACCCAGCTTGCAGAAGGTCGTGAACTCTCTCCATGTAGATCTCAAGATAGGAGACCTTGACGGTGAAAATTGTCGCTGGCCGTTCAGGCCTCCCTTGGGCCGTATTGCCCGGTGTGCCCTTGGCGACACCAGGTATCGTGTGGCTCCTGGATGATCCTTTCTTCTGAAATCTGATCTGCGAAAATATCTCTGTTCAGTCGTTTGTCCCATAGCACGCAAACCAAACGACTCAGGTTTGGACAGTCGGCTGCTCGCGTGGACTGACGCTAAGAATACAGGGACCCCAGCTCTCGAAGGGGAGACTTCTCTGAGCGTATCGGTTACTCACCTGTGTTAGCGAAAAAAAAAAAAGCAGTCCATAAACGGCCCAGTGCGGTTCAGGCGGGTCATGGTTGGCTCGGGGACCCCAGTACGCTTACCTCTGGCAGCCAGTTCGATAAGACCTGCATCTTTGTCGGTGCCGAAAACACTGTGCGTTTTTCCACTGCCTGTCTGTCCATAAGTGAGGACACTGCCGTTCACACCTGCCGTCGCAGCACAAAACCGCGACACCCCCTGGCTTTCGGAACATCGCTGGGGTCCGGGGAGCCCTATTTGTCATCCACCCGTACCCGAGGCATTGCAAAATGCAAGCGGCTCTTTTTTGGATTGAGATCTTACGCTTTGGTCTGAGACCTTACCCTTGAGCAGCGGGTCAATCAGCGGCTTCGCCACCCATTCGAAGACGTCGGCTGTCGTAACTGGCACAGGAACAATCACATCGTGGCCGAACGCTTGAGTGAAAAGCAGCACAGTCGCCTGGAATCAGGTTCTTGAAGGTGCGCGCATACTTGCAGATCCCTTACCTCTGTCATCGAAGCATCTGTCAAATCTGTAGGAACTTCTGGAGATGTAGGCGGATTTCGCCACAGACCTCCCTCCGACGTCACACCTCAGTTCACAGTCTGCGACTGGGTAAATGCGAGTGGAGTCAGGGGAAACCTCCCAACCGTGCAGATGCCCGTCTTCCCGCTGAGCGGAAGAAAGAGACAGGGGCGCCTCCGCGAGGCCTTCCTTGAGAAGCGAGCTCAAGGACTGTGTCTGCAGTCAGTGTTTGCATTCGGCCCGGAGATGTTAGTTCTCATCTTGACCCCCTGGGCTCAGAGCAGGCTAAAGATGTGTCCTTTGGTGGACCGCTGCTTGCCTCGCAGGCTCCCGCTGGACTACGGCCTCATGGAGCCCCTCGAAACCGCTTGCTGTCTCCCAGAGTGCGAAGCAAGGCCTCCGCTGATGGCGCCCCCGAAGACAGCAGAAGTGCTAGGAGACTCACAACCAGGCTGAAGACTAACCCCGACTGGAGGAAATAAATCTTGTTTTGGATAGGTTTCTGACGCTGAGCTGGCCCTGACTGTGGCCCCCCACACGGGGGACCAGTGGATACCCTTTCGGCACTCCGAGCTCAGCAAAGGTAAACTGAGGGAGGAGACTGCTTACTTCGGTTCCAAGGAGAGGCCTTAGCCTTGCAAAGATTCGCACCTTCGTGCTGGTGTGGCCTGGTGACAACATTGCGCCGGTGTGCATTGACAACGGCGCATCAGAACGGAGCGGCAAGAACGCGCTTAATGAGTCCTGTGAGTGCGATAACGGGAAAGAAATGGTGCCCACGAGCACAAACAGCTGTTGGGGGGCGACTGTTCTGCTCTAGTGGCCTCTGCCGCTGACTAGGAAATGTACGAGGGGAGACAGCGGGCTCGGAGCGGCCGGGCCGACTGGCGCTTTTGACGCCAACTGCGAGCCCGAAAGCAAGAAAGCCAAGCAACGTTCAGGAAGGCGATTATGCAGTAGCTTTGACATGACGCCTCTGGCAAATCCAGACGGCTTGTCCCACTTTGAGGACCAAAGGCAGGCAGTGCGCAGCGATCTGCAAAGAAGTGTTCCACAGTCCCAGCCTGTGGTATCCGTGCAGTCTCGATGTCCCGCGCAGACAAGACAATCGCCCCACGTCTCTTGGGGCCGTTCCTATACTCATATTACGTGATCGACTTTGCACAAGCACTGCCCAGGATGGCCCGAGAAAACACCTTGCTTTGTAGGTATATGTGAGTATGATGCGGCTCTTCGAGAATGAAGGGAGACATTCCCAACGCAGCCCCGCAAACGGGAGGGGGCAAGACAAAGCTTCAAGTCGTGATCAGCTTCTTGTCCTGCCTTCTTATCGGCCGGTGAAGTGCATGCTCGCTTGCGTCACCCGCGTAGTAAGGAGGCGGAACGTGTCTTTTTTTGAGCTGGTCCTGCCCTACGATATCTGCAGACTAATCCTGAGAGCAACATGCTGTGACAGCCCACTTCACGGCTCCCCGCCGCGAAACAAAAACACCACTACGTCGTCTAGCTGTCCCTTCTTTTGGTGTGGAAATTCGTCCGCTACACAACCTTGCATCCGCGTGTACTGGCTGCAGATCTGCCGACACAATGGGAATGCTACTGCAGCAGCTTCATCGGCTCGTTGATGACGCGCGAGGTTCCGGCCGCCTGGAGAGTCTGCACGCCGCTGCGGCCGTCATTCAAGACAACGCCGAACAATTTGGTTTGACGCTGCCTCCAGGTCCGTCACCGTTATGGACTAAAGTGAAAGTGTTTCAGACAATTGATGCAACAGAAAGGGCATCCCCGAGGTCCCCCTTTCTGTGCCGTTCCCGCTCCCGCTCAATTACTGTCCAGAGTGAAGTTTGTTTTTCTTGCCCATAGAAGTCAGAGGCCACAAAAGAGGCTTTGCACGGGGCGAGCGTAGTCCTGATGGCTATGTTGAGTTTCCGGATCCCCCTCTGCTGGGCTGATTCCTTGCATTCTCCTAACCGAGACCGGGCTATAGACGCGGCCGTCTCCTGGAGACCCTCTCGTACAGTGCCTGGTCCCAAGTGCAGCGCAGATCCTTCCGGGCTGAGTCACGGTCCGGCTCAGTCCGTGTCTGCGTGCGCAGCGACGGGAATGTATCCGCGGTACTTCAAATTACCACTCGTGGTTGCGGCCGAACCTGGCTTTTTGAGTCATACAATGTACCATTTATCTGGTCTTCTCAGACGTCCTTGTGGACTTCGCCGAGTGCTCTTGCACGCTTGGTCACTACGACAAGGCGATAGAGGCATTAGAGGTAACCCGTGCTACAAGGCTTTGAGGCGCACGCCGGCTTTGGTGCTTTGGTCTGTCGCCTCGTGCTCGCTGGTGATTTATGACGCCGCCCGAGTCACTTGCGCTGTTCTGCGTTAACAGCTGTACGAAACGTCCGAGTCTGACAACGCACAGACTCATGCTCGTGCGCGGTTGCTCCGGTACGTCAGCTCACAAGCCAGGAAAGTGCCGAGACGAGAGTGTGCCGCATTCACCAGGCTCTGCAGAAGTACAGCGCTAAGCTGCTGTGGCTGGTCGGAGTGCAACCGATCTACGGAGGGGGCATAAACTCCCTTGGCTGTGAATGCCACTGTCGCCAAGGGAATTCATATACACAATCCTCAGTTTTGAATGCACTGCGTTGTCCAGCGGTCTGTTGGAGGCCCGCCGGGCGAAAGCCCTATGCCTAACAGGCATGCAACTTGTTCGTCATATTCTGTTCGCGCTTTCGTTCGTGGACGAGGCCATAAAAATCGCACTGAGTGATCCGAAAAAGGACAGGTTAGCTGGGCCGGGAGTCAAGTGCGTCACTGACTCAGTCTGTCCATGCCTCTGCTGCGTGGTCAGCTCAGCTTGAGTCCAGTACGGAGGCGAGGGGGCTCTGGACAGTTTCCCCATAAGAAAGGCTGGCAGGGACAGCTGCTTTGAGTTCGGACACACAGGAGAGTAACTGAACTCACTTGTGACAGACCCCCTTTGTGAACAGCTAAGTAACCTGACTTTTCTGCCCGCTGGGCCTGCTGCCGACTTCCGTGCCAGACAGGTTCAGGCGACGTACAATGCCACGTTGATTTTCGTCTCAATAGTTCGACCGCTGTTACGCCCTGGGTGGAAACAACACCTCGTTGGCGCTTTCGAGAAGCTGCTTACAGCGGTTGGGTGAGTCCTGCCAGCAACGGCCGAGTCCGAGCGTTTGTTCGCGGTCTCGATACCTGTTAACAGCCCAAGAGCGACAACACCCGCGCTCTGGCACGGCGTCCCATGACAGCCACCAGTTTCTTCGCGGAGACCACATTACTGGGAAACACCAGCGGCTGTCCCTGCCCTCAGAACGGCGCTCGGGACAGGTCCGGCGCTCGACCGCACCATCAGGGGACGAGGCCAAACAGAGGCCGCTACCCGTGCACCACAAGGGCTAGCAGACCTCCCTTGGAGAGTCAGCCTCATTCTCCAATACGCGAGTTGCTTGGGCGACGCCGGCAGAATTGCTGATGCTTTCAAAGTACGCTTGAAGCCATAAAGAGACTTGCCACGGGCATGTGCCTGTCAGAACCACCTGTGTCTCCCGAGGTATCTGCACGAGGCTCCCCTCTACTCGGGACTTACGTTGGTGTCAGCCCACCACCGCGGCACAATCAGCCGTCCCGCCAGTGCGCCCGACAGGCTCTAATGCCGAGCAGCGGGTTTAAGTGTTGAGAGATGTGGCAGTGCCTGCCGATAGGAGTCCACGTGGACACGGTGATGCAATTGCTGAGACAGAACTCCAGCGGACTGACTGCTCGAGGGGGAAGGCTAGGCGCGCAAGCGT
This sequence comes from Cystoisospora suis, assembly GCF_002600585.1. Lineage (NCBI taxonomy): Eukaryota > Apicomplexa > Conoidasida > Eucoccidiorida > Sarcocystidae > Cystoisospora > Cystoisospora suis. Next base: position 119,432 of record NW_027153948.1, read on the forward strand.
CCAAGCCTGTGTGACTGTAGATCAGTGTCTAGGGCCTGACGGCCCGTTAAGCTTGCCGGACACCTCAGACAACAAAGTCATTGGGCACTGCAGAATAGCTACGCTCGAGCTCCTACAACTGCGCACTGTCTACCTCGGATGGAGGGACACGGGGCCGAAAAGGCAGAACGTCTGAAAAGTAAGATCCCCATCATGCTTGTTCTCCTCAGGCTACGGATGAAGCTCTGAAACTTGCGGCGGCTGACGGGCCGGAGATCTCCTCGAAGGCAGAAGTCCACTCGCACCGGACTGTCCTGGAGTGGAGAATTGCCTTGTAAGGCTCTTTGCTCGCAATACGGAGACCAGTGTGCTGGCGCATTTTCGGGGATGCCTCGAAGATGTTGCAGTTGCCACTTATCACCAGGCACTAAAGCACTTCCGGCTTTGAGTGGAGCCTGCCGGGTACGGGACAGCTTCCTCCTGTGTGCATCGCACTCGTACAGTGATAGAGGCAGACGGCGTCTCGTCTCCCCGTGCCCGAAAAATTCGCGCAGGGCTAGGGCGACGCTGGCAGCAAAATCTGAACCACTAGCAGTTTTGGTTCGCAAAGAAGCTGACAAGGCGACCTGGACGAAGATGCTAGTCTCAGCTGTTTTCGCTTCATCTTCTGGAGCTGTTGATGCCGCCAACGATCTGGCCAAAGCCTGGGCGCTCTTGGATACTAGTTTTCTGCCGCTGTTCGCTAAGGTTTCGGCTGGCGGTCAGGCGCGACTTGGAGGGGAGATCGAGACCGAAGCAGCTGGTCTACCTCCGTTGTCGGGATCGGCAAACGAACAGCTGGCGGCCGGTCTACTCATCCGTTCTGCGGTGCATCTGAAGTTATGGAAGCTCGCACAATTAATGCTAAAGCGCCTGAAGAGGTGAGACATTGCTTAATTCCGAATCACCGACTCGAGGTTTGAATCTCACTCTGCAATGCTGCACCCGTTGTGGCTCCCTAAGTGCAGGTAGGGTCCTTCTGTATTTGGTCACAAAAAGGCTTGGTATCGGCTTGCAACCTGCTGGGCTCCGAACAGTGAGTAGGAGTCGGCACAAAGCACACAAGGCACTATATCTGCATGGTCGCGACTAGATGTTGGCTCGCGGCCTTCTTCTGCCTAGCCTGCCCTTTGGATGCCAGCGGAAAGCACTGAAGACGTACTTACGTTGGCCTGCCAGTATGGCTGCAAGCCTTTGGTGTTAGCGATCCGGCGCGTCGAGACCGGACATCTCTAATGAATTCCACGCAGTCATTTTCGTTTGGCTTGTCGGAGCCAAACTGATCCCCACACTGTCCCGCATTCCGACCCGAAGGATTTGTAGACTGGTCGTCATCCACGTCGATCGCTTTCGAACGCCGCCGCAGAAAACCGTCCTGGTATCGGGCGGCTTTCCTTTCTCCTCACGCTGCCGTTTTGTCATTCACATTGCTGGGTGGACGCGCGGAAGAAGGCTTGGGGCACGGCCCGGGGTCGGGTCATGCACACCCTAGCGGGCGCCGGACTTGTGACTCCATTGTGGTGCCTACAGCTGGAGGAAACCTACGAGCCGCTGCACACTGATGCAGGAGCTACTCAGCACTGAACTGGATGTTTATGTCTCCGAGTGCAATCAGGAGTCCAGTCAGGACACTTCGCCCTCATCAGAAGACCAAGATAAGCAAACTAAGACAGTACGGGAGCGGAGGGTGCAGGCTGTGAAGTCAATCGAGGAATGCCTCGTCACTGCGCAGCAGAACGCATTTTGCTCTGACTTCGTCGAGGAGTGCGCCATCAGCATGTGGAACATTGCCCGGCCTCTCCTTGTCCCCGAGCTTCGCCGTTCCGTTTATCGCAGTCTCCACAGGGTGAGTTCCACTTTTTGCTTTTGAACAGGGACGAACACAGATTCGGAGCGAGGCGTAATCTGCGATCCCTAGAAATGAACGCGGTAAGCTGCGTAGTCTCAGAAACCGAGGCCAATCATGATCGAACACACTTGCGGCCACTGACCCCTATTCAATACTGTTTAGTTGAGAAGGGGGTAGCTTCTTTCGAGCAGGCTTCCTTGGAACGCAGAGCCCTGTAACTTCTCTTCTTTTTTCGACCTCTCGGTGCTTGGCATTTGGCTCATGGAGTCGCGGCATATCTACGGCCATCAAAATGTTGCAGCGGTGCATTTCTGCGCGGCTTTCCTTAGGCCAGCGAAGCATTGGAGGCTATTCAGTCTTCCCTGGCAACGCTCCAGGTTCACCTTTTGTATCAGATCGCCCTCACCGAGGCTGGCGATGACTTGCCTGCTGTCGCGAAAGAAACAATTGAGAAGGCCATCGCCATCGACTACACAGCAGCAGCAGATCCCGCATCTCCACCACCCGCAGGGACTCTGGAAAAGATTCCTTGGCAAAATCCTCTCTTGCGCGAACGCATACAAAATTCGAGCCTGCGACCACTGGACCGTTACTTCAGAACCCTCTACGAATCAATTAAGCCCCAAGTGACGCTCACGGATGGCTTCACCACACTCGACCAAATGCAGCTGCTGGTCGACAGGATCAAATCCGATCTTTCACTTAGGTGCGTGCTTTCTCGCAAATTTGACTTCTCGTGTTCCATCCTTCGGTTGATCGTGAGCAGGACAGCACCACCACTCGCAGCTGAACAAGATGAAGACACAGCGCATCTGAAAAGGATTCGGAGACATCTCCTTTAGACGTGCAGAACTGGAACTTCTCTCCGAGAACGACTGAATCCTCTGCCCCTTAACGATACTGTGCGCTACCCACTGTCGGGCGTTTCAGAAACTACCTTCCGAGAATTGAAACACTAAGAGAACAGGCCTTTGCCGAGATCGCGAACCCGAGTGACAAGAGCGAACTCCCTCGTTCAGGGAAAAGCTCTGTCGACAAGGAAATGCAGCAGTATGAAAGACAAGAGGACCTCGGCCGGCTTATCCGGCTCATGGGCCGCGTCGGACAGCAGGCGTACGAGAACGGGCATTTTGCCGTAGCCGCGAAGTTCTGTAAGGCCGTGCTGCAGCTGGTGAAAAACCGCAGAGAGGAGTTCTTCCATATTATCCGAGAAGAAGCTCCTCCGACGGTGACAGGATGTGCCGACGAAGGTAACACAGCTGACCTGATTCTCGAACTACCGCCTCACGACGTGCAAACGGCCCTAGCTGTAATCCAAGCATGTTTCAACTTGGTGAGTACTCCCATGGAAACCACATGTTTGTCAGTCAGTGGGGCCCAGCCGTTCGTGTGAAAGTGGCGCCGTACAGGACAACGGGCAACGTAAGCTCATCACCCTGCTGCTCACTTTGTGAACTGAATCAAACGCCCTGTTCTTGACCACGACAGCACGCCACCGACACCTTTCTGGCTCAGGAAGAGCAACATACCCGAGTAATTCGTGTGCGGGGTTCCCTTTCACCCTAGGCGTTATGCTTTGGTCAGATTTTGAAGAATGACTACAAAGAGCTCCCAGGACTTGACAGCAGCAGCGCCAAGGAGGAGAGGAGGCAATCCGGAGACGGCGCGGAACCGACTTTGAAACTTTTAGGACATCGAGATGCCGGTGAAAAGGCTATGCGTATGAAGGAAGCCATACTTCAGCTGCTATCGACAGGCACCCGACTGAGGTACGTCCGCGCCTCATTCCACTCAGGTCCCAAGCCCACAGACAAGCAGGCATCGCTGCCCGCCAGCTGGGCTGAATGCTGTAACTATTTTCTCCCCTGGCACGCTGCGTAACGCCATAGAGGCTCCATCACTCAGGTGTCTGTATGAAACGTGCCCCGCAGCAGTTTTGGGAGGGGAGACTCTAAGGCATTAGTTGGTAGCCTAGATAAGTAGCATCGGCAAGAAGTCTGGTGCCTCTTTCCTACAATGCAGATGCGAAGAGTCCAAGACACTTCACAGAAGCATTTCTCACCTCCGCCACTGGCTCCTGCTGGCGGCGGCGTTTACACAACCGAACGAAGGTTACTGTCGCCAGTGCTTCCTTGTCGCTCCACAGCAAGGACTTCGACCAACTCTGGATGGTGTACAACGGTGTCATCCACTTCTGGAACCTTCACAAACACATCTTGGAGAATAGGGCGTTCGAAAGGACCAAAGCCGTACCTCTGCTAGAACACGTTCAAGAACTACAGAAGCTTCTTTTGGGAAAGCCAGCTACGGATCTCTTGAGAAGCAGCCTTCTTCAAAATATCACAGTCTTCCTGGTGCAAAACGCCCTGGTACGCTGACTCTACGTTCGACCTGTAACTAGATCTGCCGCGGATCGGAACTGCAGTTAGCTGGTGGATTGTCCAAGGACTTACTGCGGTTGAAGCAGAGCAGCGAAAGACGGAGAGATGGACGCAAACATCACCCGCTGTTCGGCAAATCCACGACGTTGTACTGGACAGCGCGGAAGACCGATAGCTTCTCCTATCATTCTGTGTGCATTGAGTGGCTAAGCTGTCGGAGGAAAATCTTGAAAGCTCACCGTGAGTGTCTGGCGTGATGGTGGCCGCCTCCTCGGCAGCATGCCTGCTAATGCGATGGCAACCCTGGCGACATCGCGCTTGTGTTGCCCTCGCGCACTACAGTGCTAGCAAGCGAGGCCCGCCCAGAATATTGCGAATCAAGAACTGATCAGTGGGAACTGCTCATTTGGAGCTGCCCCTCTCGCCATTTGGATCAACTCGACCCTTGCATAGCGGCACCCACACTTTGCACCGGAACCAAACGAGAAGCTGTTTCAAGTCACGCTGATAGCCTGGGGTCACTTTGGCGCGACTCCGCAAACTTACCCGGCTCGCCTTTTTTTTTCTTTAAGCGTCCTGGCTTGTTACATTAGCACGTAGAGGAGCCACGCACGGTCTCGAAGGCGTTTCGGCGAATCGGGCGCCCCTCCTCTGTTACCGGTTGTACAGGCCTTCTCAAAGCAGTCACTTGTTGAGGAAGCCGTGGCTCAGGCGCTTCCTTTTTTAAGCCGCAGTGGATGCAAAGACATCATTGCCTCGATGTTTGAAGGAGGATCCCAGTGCAATGCCAGTTCTGCCTGGCTGGAGCAGCTTCTGAAGGCAGCAGAGGTGCCTGCCGCCTCGCAAGCAGCACCGTCGGCAAAGGGCGCAGGAAAGACCGGGAAGCAGCAGGCCACTCAGGCCACAGCAGTCCTGGAGATACCTGCTGACCTTACGTCGGCTGAGATCCAGGCAGTGATTTTGATGGAGGTGGGTGTATTCCGTGCCTTCCGGCTAATGACTGTCCCCCCGGAAATGCAGCAGCTGCAGGATCTCTCGACGAGGGGTGGGAGAGAGTGGGCGCCATGGGGCTACTGGTCTCCAGTGCGTGATTCACTAGGCGGACAAGCCCCTACACAGCACTGTGTCGAGACACGGAATCGAAAGTGCGCGCACTCGCTATAGAAGGAAATTGTAGCATGCGACGGAGTCTCCGGCTGCAGCGGCATATACTACGCTTTTGTGCCTCACGCGGGTCAGTTCCTCCCAATGAGCTTGAGGGCCACGAGGGCTGCTAGCTAACCTTTACACTTCACGGCAGCATTCAACGAGTACATCGGCAAAAGACGGAGCAGCGGGGACGCGCGGGCCTGTGTAAGTAGTGGTGATGAGGCAGTGGCCTGCGTATGAGTCTCAATTCACTAGTACCGGCACAGCATGCTGTTCACTTGCCTGCAGAGAGTCTCGAGAGAGGCAGACCCACAACTGAAGGAAGGCTTGGTCACCCGTTGCTACGACCTGATCCAAACAATGTCGACCGGGGCAGGGGACACTAGTGGCCGGGACCTACAGGCAGAGATGAAAGCCCGTCTTGCCGTACGAACATTCGCGCCTTCACCCTTGTTCAATCGACTGTCTTTGGCCTTTTCCTTCGAAGCTTTGGGCGACGAGATGCAACGCGTCCCATACGCAATATCCAAAGCTGCTAACCAGCGGCGACGCCTTTGGCTAGGAATCAGCCATACAGTGGCAGCCCTGAACCTGTCTTCCCTCTACGCCAATTGGTAAGCATCTCCATAGACCATGCGCACCCCGCGAGGCTGTCTGTTTTCGCCGCTTCGGTGCCACGGAGCTTGGCTCGAGGACGGCAGAGAGCGTCGAATGCCTTATCATCGAGAATAGGAGGAACGCGGTATCCTGTCTCGTTCTTTGCCTCCCTGCAGCTCCTTGCATGATGCCGTGACTGGCCAGCGCTTGGCACTCCAGCACTTACTTCAGGCGTGCCATTACGCGAAGTCGACCAAGAGCCCTTCACTAGCTCTGTTCACATGCCAGAGCTTGTGGAACGTTGTTGCACGTCTAGTCGCTTTCCGGCCTTTGCGCCGGGACATCATTGCCGCCTTGAAGCTTGCGCTGCCGATCGGCGCCGTCGCGCAACGCTCGGAGGCAATGCCTACGCTTGTCAAGATGTATATGGCGCTTCTGTCTTGCTTATCGCAAGAAGGACTGTGGAGCGAGGTCGTTGCTGTGGCGGACAAAGCTTTTCTGCTGCTCCCGAAACACGTTCACTGCGCTGTTCTGAAGTTTCAGCTTCTGGCGATCATCAGGAGGGAGAAATGTCCTTTCTCTGAGATTTGTGAGAAAGTCAAAAGCGAAACCTCCTCTGAGGGCGAACTGCTCCTCGCCTGTGCAAGATCTCTTCCCGCGGGGCATGCGGATGCAGCCAAACTGTACGAACGGGCGATTGAGGTGTTGGAAGGCTCGTCGGATATCAAAGTTGCTGATGCCCACTTAGAACTTTCTGAGTTGTGTCTTCTTTCTTCTCAATCCTGGTCGCAAGCCGAGAAGCACATCAATGCCGCACTACTCCTCGCAGCAGACGCGGAAGACATCCAACGCCGATGCAGTTTCCTGAGGAGTTTCAAATGCGAGAAAGTGGGGTTTCACAGTCCCAGCTCGACGTTCAGAAGGGTCTCTTCCCCCAAAGGCAAACAGAAAAAACTCACGATGCCTCTACAACTTTCTCTGGTTGGCCCGAGACGACAGTTGTGCTTGTGTAGAAACAGCCGAAGTAAATGTGATGCCGACGAGACTCTATTGCAGGCTGGACGTCTCGCTAGACAATTTGTAGGCTCTTCCGTGTCCACGTAGAAACTGCTGGCGCTCCCAGTAGCCTTGGGCACGGTTGGGAGGTGAGTGGCACGGCATCAAAGATCAGTCCGGCGCACTATTCCCGAGCTTGGACCCAGCAGCGGTGCGCGAAAGCTAAAATCCACTTTGTCTTCACCGTTCTCTCCGGTCCACGCAGGGAAATGGTGCAGATAGTCGACAAACTAGTTACATCGCGGAACTCGGATTCAACCTTCACCAGCGGGCAAGAGTGCTTTGCGCTTCGGCGACTCCAGATACTAAAGATTTTGTGACTGGGCTGGCCGAGGCGGTGACGGCAATCGTTAAGCACTTCGCAGAAATTAAAGGTATGTTCTGCTGGCGCTGATACTTACATGTCCGGCGCCCTCCACTCGAGGCACGAAGACGAAAGCAAACCCGCATTTGACCAAGCCGTCTTGGACACATCCTCGGCACTCGACAGTGATTATGTCTACCGTGAGCTCTTCCCGTCATACAGTGCATCAAGCTCGTATCTCACTTGGATGCAGGGGACAATGCTGTACCAGCTGACACACAACGGCAGGAGCACGAGAGAGCGGCTACAGAGGCCCAAGCAGATGGACCGGAAGCCCTCCCCGAGGATGACGTAAGAAACTAGCTATTAGCTACTGGTCATATAGACCCCAAGACGGAGTGGTAAAGGAGTGCCACTGGAGACCGGAATCCGGCTGTTGGGTCCGGGACAGGAGAAGCTGGGGGTTCCCTGGAAAGTGGAAGCTGGCACGGCAACCGCACAGTACCACCGCATCATGTGATTCTTTGATGCTGGAAGCAGCGTCAGAGGAATAATATCAGTTACAGATGAAGCCGGCTGATATTCGCAGCGCTCTTTCGGCCCGTGTAATGGGCGCAGCTGGGATGCATGCCGAAGGTGCGAACAGGGAATGTGTCGGTGCAGACAGCACAGTTAGTAGTAACGTGTTGCAGTCTCAGAGAGTTCCTCTTCAGGAACTAATAGGCTCCTGCTCGTGCCTTCTTGTTACAGACAACTCCCGCTACGACTCCCGAGAAGATGCTCGACCTGAGAGCAATGGTAGCAGGAATTGTGCTGCAGAACAGGGAGCGCCTTGCGAAGGTCGATCCGCCCTCGGATGGTGACGCACTTTTCGAGGGCAACCGACTGCAAGAGGAGCAGCGTCACCTCCGGCGGTTCGAAAACTACTGCTCATCCGTACGAGCCTGCCGAGACCTCGAAAAGCTCCTTTTGGATCTGAGACTGGAAACGTGGTCTGTTCCTGTGCTTCATCGCGATGCAGAGCTTCTCCAAGCAGCTGTCATGCAGGACGGGTGGGAGTTCAACCAGGACTACCTTCGTTTGTCGCAGACTCTCCTCAATATGCGCCTCGTGCGTGCCTTGTACTCTTGCGGCAGCGCACACCCTTTCGGCTGCGCGCCAATAAATGTCGATGGGGCTGTGATGTCCCTCCGGCAATTACTCCCGATCGTGCTGCGACAGCGCTCGATGGCCACCTTTCCTGACGGTGGACAGGAACTCCAAGCCATCTCCTCTTTCTACGTAGAGCAGTTCATGAAGGCAGGCGCTTCGCACCTATTTGTAGACTTGGCTGAAGAGTTTCGTCTGCTAGGTGAAACCACAGCAGCCTTCGAGTTTGCGAAGGCAGCTCAAGAAGTAGCAGCAAGAGAAAGCCCTCCAGAAAAAGTCGTGACTGTCCGGGCCAGGGGACTACTCGGAGCTCTAAGGCTGGTGGAAGGCCATGTCGGCCCAGCTGTTACACTGATCCAGAATCTGCTCGGTGACAGAAACGCACTGGAAGGCATCCCCGCCCCGGTGGTGGCAGCGTCCGTCCACACTTTGGCGGTGAGTGCAGCAGTTACGCGTTCGCGACCCTGAAAGCAGGTGGCAGAATAGAGAAGTCCGCTGAGTCAGTTTTGCTCAAGCCTGACCCCCCACTTCTTGCCTTCCTTACAGGAGGCACATGTCAACTCCGGCAATACAGAAGCGGCTAGCGATGCTATCATGGAGTTCATCCAGGCGGTCGACGAATTCGAGAGCCGCTGTTCAAGGAAAGTGACAAGTCGCAAGAATCAGGCGGCAACCGGGCTGACAGGTGTCAGCTGTACCCGCTCCGCGTGTGCAGACACTACTGCGACTCCGCGGACTAAATCGAAGCGCTTCGCCGAGGACACCGCCGACAAAGAGGACTACAGCTGGAGGCCTGCGCTGAACAGTCTCTGGAAAACTCGTCTTCAGCTGTTCAGGCTCACAAGTCTTGTTTTTGAAGATGAAGACATTCTGACTGGCAAACGCGGTGCGCGGATTTTCAGCAAACCTGTTGATGAAACTTTCTCTCTTGTCCGGTCGCTGGTCGATCCGCTTCTCTCTTCTCCTCTCCTGACCTTTGTGCTCCCGTCTCTCAACCAGTTCTTCGAGAAAGCCGCCGACGTAGCTGAATGCGTCCTGCTGGGTCACGCGTGTCCGGAGGCGCGCCTCAGGACAGACAAAAGAGAAGCGGCATCCTCAGCATCTGTGTCGATGCTCGGCCGAGACGACAGTTGGCATATCCGTCCCTCTCAAATCCAGGAATTCGTTTCGCAGCTGACGAAGATTGGTTCAGTAAGACAGCCACCCAATCGGCAAACTCCTCTGTCAACAAAGCGTCAACTACAGCAGACGATATGTACCCCCCTTCGCGCTTAACGGTGTCCGTGTCCGTGTTGAAAAAGCTAGCTGTCGGTCGCAGCCAATTTGCTGATGAGTCACCCCCACCGCCCGTGAGGGGCCACTTGCCAAATGAACATAGTAACTGCGTGCTGGGGGTATTCCCTTGTCAGCGTGAATGGGGCTCACCTGGTTCTTGACAGGTAGCAATTCATCAGGTACCGCGCCGCCATGAGAGGGACCGACTGGCTTCACACCGGAAAAGAGCTATCTTGGCAGCTCAGTATGCAGGTGGTCACCATTGCAATGGTGCAGCTCGTCGCTTATGAGGATGGCTGCTTTACACACTAGTTTGCTGGGAGTCAGGGCCTCCTTCACACGGTGCGACTAAAGCTACAAGAGAAGAATTCACTAGACCTTTCCCCCGCGCCGCCGTCCGACGGTTGCTCCCTGGGTCACACGGGCTGACCGCAGCCCAAGAGGTTAGCGAACCAGTAGCGCTCCTTGGGCCTGATAGGAGCCTTCGCACCCCCAAGGTCAAACCGCCAGAGGCTTGTCCGAGGTTTAGCTCGCGGAGTTCACACCAGTCGAGTCACTCGGACGCAAATGAGCTGTCGATGTATGCTTTTCACATTCACGAGAATGATTGGCTCTTATGCTTACTTCTGTTCCGCACCTGCCCCTGACCATACGTGAGCCCTTCTCTATCGGTAGACCAGGAACTCCACAGCCCAGTGTGCTGTTCAGTTTTGTCGTACGGCAGATGATCGCCAATAACCTCGCGATGCCTGATCTCCGAGACGGATGGACCCTCCACCCGACTGATCTTCTCCCAAGCCTCGCTCGCTCTCTAGACTACTTCTCCGTCATCCGTGCCCGATTGGAACGGATCTCCCACCACCAAGAGCTCATGTGCGTCGCGGCGCTCTCGACATCGAAGTACCCCATGGGCAGCTACACAAGCTGCTGCATGAACCAAAACGTGGATCTCCTGAAGGCATCGAGAGAAAAGAATATTGTCGAACAGTGGCTTCAGCAAACCCAGCGCCAGCTGGATCACAGAGAGGGCCGACTCGCGAGGACACAAGAGCTTCTTGATGCTGCTCAGAATAGTCTTTTGGACTTATCGTCGCTTCATCTGCCGAGTCTAAAAGAAGCCGCTGAAAGAGAAGTAACCGAAGTGAAGCGTACAGCGCTACAGGGGGCTGCGTGTGGAACTGGAGCGACGAGAATCTTCGGCCTCAACAAGATCGAAGTAATACTTCTCTGTGAGGCTGCTTTGTTGAACCTATACCGCGCACGCGCTAAAGAAGAGAAAGCATTCATCGAGCACGGAAATGAATCAACAGCCGAGCCCGTAAGCCCCAGTACACCAGGAAGACCGCGCGAGATCCCCGCGGGAGCCTGTGGAACGGTCTCTACGCGCTGTTGGCCCGGAAACGAAGCTGCCACATATTCACCAAATGCCCTACCTCCTCCGGTTCCTCACCACTTTCATCTCGGTTTCTCTACCCGTAGACAAGAGAGTCCAAGTGACTGAGTTTGGAAGCCATGGCCAGCCCACTCTGTGGTCCAGGGCTTCGGCATTTGAGCTGTAGCAATCTGCCAGATCTGTTGTACGTCGTGATAGGCACCCACTCCTGCGCAAGCAGTGCCGACTGTGGCTGCACTGGTGAGAAGTACCAAACTGGTGAAGTGGCCCGGTACGTATGTAAGGCAGAAAACTTTGTTTGTTGTTAAGAGAAGCGCGCACCTCGTCATGTTCGTTCCTAGGACTTCGTTGGAAGGGGACTGCCACGCTTTGTCCGACTCTCCTGCTGGAGTAGTTGAGCATCGTATCTTTCCGCCTTTCGCCATTTGTGTGCTATTTCCCAGTGCCGGTATACAATATATACCTAGACCTGGGGCGCAGACGCTCCTTCGCTGATTCGTCTTCTAATCTTCAGTTTTCCGTTAGACCTCCTCAAGTGGAAACGTGGCCCCGCAGTAGTCTACTGCTGTCTCGGACAAGTTCGAGACTCTATTGCTGCATAGTGTCTTCGCTCTTCCTTGTCATTCGGGGTCCTATTTAAGAGACAGATCGGGGTTCATGTAGCCTCCCTCCCCAGATCTCCACGCCGGCACTGCAGGGCTGTCCGTCTAGTATCAATGTGGTCACGCAGTTCTCGCTGAGAACCCGTGGGGGCCATTTTTCCGGTGTACCCGGAGAGTTCCCTCCCCTAGCGGTGCTACACCTGCACGACTGCTAGGAACAAAACAACGTCATGGTCAAGAGTTTCTATTCTCCAGATTGTGGAGTTGAAAGTTTCAAATACCTCCGCCACATGTCTCCCGGACGCCGCCCAAGTTGTTCTCCTGTTCTGCTGTGCTTCAGGTGTCAGACCTTTGGCAAGTCCATACACCACCCTCTTGCGAGCAAGTCAGGGCGCAGAATGAGGACTTCCGAAGTTTCCTCGCAGAAGTAAGGACTGAAGTGTGAGCTGCTATTTACAAAATATGTGGCGATAGAGGAAAGCTTGTGAGCTCTGGCCACGTAAAGTTTTCACTAAGGACGCTACGCCTGCTTGTGCACGCGGGACTGCCCGGAAAGGCATTTTACTTCCCCAACGTGGGTCTCAGACGAAGGCTCCCATCTCGGACTCAAATTGGAATCTCATGATTCTTCGGAGTGCAAGTGCGCGAGCAGGCAGCCGACGCCACTAGAGCGGTAGTGCCGGCGCAGACAACCGAGAAGTAGAGCTCTACCACGCCTGGTGAGCGAAGGAAGAGGTTTTTGCTGGAGCCGCTGTGATCTTGAACAGGTTTCCGCACAGCCGGGTCCCAAAGGCAAGGGACAGAGTGCTGCCTCAGCAAATATAAGGCAGCCTCCGTGGCCAGTGCAGGAGGCAGGGCGGGTGGCAGGTGATAGCGAGCTCGCCGCCGCGCTGAAGGAGTTGGAGAACTGTTTCTCGTATTGTCTTGCCTCCGGACTGCACGAGAAGGCGGAGATGATTGGCCGGATCGCGTATCAGTACGGAGGAGGAAACACGGACAACGAGTGCTCAGAAAAGGCGTTCCATTATCTTGTCACCATTCAAGCACTTCAAGCTTGCCGGCGAGCAGAGAGGCTTCACAGAGATCTTGCAGATCCAGCAGTCCTAGAAAACGTGTGCGAAAACGAAGTCTTACGCTTGCGTCAAGCATGGACCCGTCCCGCTGCTCTGGCTCAAGTTCAAGAGCTGGAAGCGTAAGACGACTGGGTGCTCGGCTCTGGCTTATTTTCTACATACCATTTTTGTAGACACAAGTAGAACTGCTCTCCTGCGCGGCATTTGAGAAGGGGTTCGGTGGCTCGGTAACCCCGTGGGGCACACGGAAACCGTAGCGGCCACGTTGTGCAGCGAGGTCTCACAAAGCAGCCTCCACCCAGTTGACGACCGCGAAGCGCCATCGCCGTAAAAGTGGATTCACTCGTAGAACGTAGGCTGGGAACGAACCCTCATCAAGGGACTCGAGCGAGCCGGCGTCAATGGAAAGGCTTTACCGTGTGAACCAGTGCCGCTCTGCGCTTCTGTCTCAGCAAAGCCTCCGGGGTGCACTGCCTGTCTGGCACAGTGGTACGAATGCTTGTATGAGGTAGCAAAGGCAGCAGGGCGGCGCTTGTGTGGCCTGCTTGTTCAGCTGGCTATGTCGGAGGAGCCCTTACTGGCGCGCTCAAAATGCTCTATGGCAGCTTTCGCCAGCTTACATTCTCCAGCAAATCCTGCCCCGTCAACTCTGCGTCTTCTCGATTCACTGTCGAGACCAGGCGTTGTATTTCGTCGCTGCCTTGACATTACAGCCTCTTGATGGTTCAGAAAAAGGCTGTGATTCCGTCCGTTACTTTGTCGAAAAGGTCTCACTCCCCGAGCAGATGCAGGCGCAGTTGGCGCAGGATTGCCAAAGCAAAGTGAACGCACACCTGCACGCTTTAATGGTTCACCTAACGGACACTTTCGAGCTGAAGCTTCATGGGTGTTTCTACCAGGAGAAACTTCAGTCCCTCACGGGGAACAAGCCTTGCCGAGACTGCCAGCCCCAGCACCTACTTCTTCTTCTCGATCCCTGCCTTGTGGGAATTCCCTTCGAGAAGCTACCGGCAGTCACCAGACTCTTCGGCACGAGGGTAACAAGGGATTTCAGTCTCCACCTCTTCGCCCATAGGATACTTCAGAGCGAGGCCTCGTTTTCAGTGCCGAACCGCAGGACTGTCGCTGACATGCATGTCAGCGTGGCGAGGGAGAGCATCGTTCTGCTTGCGGAGTCTTGCACAGATAAGCAGCAACCGGATCCGCCTCCTAGTGCTCTACCAGAGATCCAGCAGCAGACTGCCGACAGCCAGGGTGGGGTCCGGGACGACGGATGTCTTGGAGGGCAACAACCGAACAACTTGATGCAGATAAGGTGCGCTCGAATGAGTGCTTGTGCACTGAGAGAGATCGTCTACTTCCAGCACGAACCGACTGCATTGCCGCACGCTCGCGGTGGCGGCCGCCCGACAACGCCGTGACGTCTGCCCTGCATCGGCTCTGGCAATTCAATGTAGCAAGCTCAATGTCCTTTTTCTGTTTCCGTACTGCAGGTATAGCGGGGAGGACCTTGTCGAGTTCATGTGCACCCAAACTCCACAGGCTGTCTGGGTTCCAGCATTTGATCAACTTTTCAATCAAGCCGTTGACAGCGCTGTGTTGGCAGATGTGGATCTTTCCCACGTGGCCCTGGTTGGCGTTCTTGACTGGAACGCTCACTGTCGTGCTCCAGCGGCCTCTTCTGAAATAAAGAATAGAGGGAGCTGCCGACACCGACAGCCGCTTTCGGATTGCGACTTCCCCCTCCTCCTTTCCTTTCAAGGTACTGAAAAGCACAGTCTGGGTGCCGAGGAAGTTCAAGCAGGTCTGACCGTCCTGGTGTACGGCGCTCCTTAACCGGATACCCCCGTAGAAGCGGAGGCCCCTCGCTTGCTTAGCTAGAGAGAAAACTGCTTCTGAAGCCGTGTGCGTATTGGTACAAAGATGTCCATTGTGCGTACCCAACTTCGAAAGTTCTGATCCCTGGCATCTCGATTCTGTTCACAGGAGTCAGCAGTATCGTGCTGACAAGTGAAGACGCCGCGGCTGATGCGGCTGCTCCTCGAGCGAAGAAACTGCTGAAGGAGCTTCTGAATGGCCAGCAACGTCTTACCTCTGCGATGTAAGTTGGGCGCTACGACAGCACACGCACAAAGACAGATGCTATACGGCGGAGTGTTTGAGTCTGGTCTGTGACCTCCCTAGTAAAAATGACGATTCAGGCTCCGGACCATGGGTGCCGGCCCGGGCAAAAGAACCCAACCGGCGGCGGGCCAGGGGACGTCTCCAGGAGGGCGTACCTTGACAGTAACGAGGCAAGTCACCCGAGCACGCTGTATATTGAGATCTGACAGGTCAGTCGAATGTAAAACTCCCCGGCAGCCAGGAAAAGTAATGCAAGACTGGAACCAGGACGTGCTGCTCACTGTAGCATCCCAAAGTGTTATTATCGCTAATCCGTTGACGGTTGCCAAGAGACTCCCATGGGTGTGTGTTACCCATGAGAAGTAGACACTGGCCGAGTCAGGACTACTTTCGGCATAATACTGGCACTAATGTGGGTGTTCTACTGCAGAGGATCTGTTGAACCGTCGGCCGCGGAGGCCTCAGAGAAGAAGCGAGGGACCACGTCTGCCGTCCCCCTGTCTGATTCAAGCTCCCTACAAAAGAAGAAGAAAAGCACTTCAAACGATCTTTCCCCCGAGGAACCCTTAAACATCGTTCAAGACAGAGCGCTAGAGCCCTCGCCTTTGATAGCTGTGTACGGGATTCCCTGGATCATCATTGGACAACCCGCGAAAATCCCAAACAAGAGTGAACACACTTCTGGGGGGCCAAAAGGAAAATCCAGGTCTTAGCCGTGCGTTTTTTTTAGTGAGGCCTGGGTATCCAATCATACACCACCTCCTTGTGCTGCGCGAACGCTCTGGGGCTTCATCAACATGTGCACGTACCTGAACGAAGTAAGGTCTTGTTTGTCCTTCTGAACGCGGGTGCGAGTGAGGCTTGCAGGCAAGGAGTTTTGAGTCTCTCATGTGTGGATGTGGCAAGTGCACCAGGCAGTATTACAAGTCCCCAAGATTTTTCGTCTCACAGGGCAGCGAACAAACAGACACACTTTGACGGGCAGAAGCCGGCAGCAGATCGCGACGCTGGGTTCGCTGGCTTGGCCTCTTCCCTCAAGCAGAGCTCTGCGAACTCACCTCGCTCCGGTTACGCGCTGCTCCAGATACCGGCTGCGCAAGGTCGTACGTCCTTCTGTCTCCCCCTTCAAGTTTGAGTAACAACTGCTGCTACTGAGAGCGACGGTGGGCGGTGAAACTGATAGTGCCGTACACACGGCTTCCACACCGTACTGCTGCTCTCCGACGCGGCTACGCACGAACGTCCACACTTGGTTGAGAACGACGCCAGGAGTTTGAACGTTCAATTTCATAGTGACTGTCACAGGTCGAGTTAGAAACATTCTGTCACAGCGAGAGTAAACCGCCACGGGACAGGACCGGAGATGGTTGACGTAGTGTTTCACCTGGGAATCACTCTACCTTTCACTGGTGCCAGAGGTAGTTCTCGCGCCGGGTTTCTACGGAGACGAAGTGGTAGTTCTCCTTTGCTCGCGACACCCTGGTCATGTGTCGAGGTTTCCCAAACGGAAGCATACAGGAGGCCTAGGCGTGCGCGCGAAGCGTCATTCTTGCACTGCTGCGCTCACCGAAGGCGCGCCGTGGAGGGCGTCAGACAAGCAGCCCCATCTGCACGGGGAACCGCGGTCGTATCGACGGCAAATCAGGGATTTAGGACTATTCATAATCTCTAGGCGTCTCCACCAGCTTAATGATGATGGACAACCCAGTTTTGCAGGGAAGGGGCCGCCCACCCATGTGCACGTATGCTTGGACATCATAGACTGAGTGCGTAGCATGTCTGCACGACTGCGGGATGGCCCGACACCAGAGTCAAGAGGCGAAGAGTCTCTTTTGGATCATGGGTGTAGCGGACATGTGCACGCCAACGACTCCGAGTGCTTCCTTGACGAACCCGGCAAGAGAAGAAAGAAACCTACCTGCAAGCGGGTTCCTTGTGGAATTCTTTGCGTTGTACGTACCCCTGCTTCCAAGTGGTCTGTAGATGTAACGGTACACACGAGCGGTGCCGAGACACAAGTGGCGGTAGTTCTCCCTCTCCCCTCTCCACGCCACGTGCACATTATCTCTAGCTCCGGCGTTCCGCTCCAAAGGTAGGCGAGGGTTCAGCGCGAATCAGGCTTGTACACATCACTCCGAGGGATGTGGCGTGGTTTGCGCCACGTATGGCTGCGGTGCACGCTTACGAACTGCCTCGTCGGTTCTAGGTCTATCTAACCTGTCACACGTAGCTTTTCCGTATCTCTGTTTTAGTTCGTTCACGCTGAAGCCACATGCGGTTAGTATGGGAAGTGTCTAGATTTTTTTCTTGCGTGCTTTATTTTGTTGCGATATCGCGGCCGGGAAAAAAGGAGCAAAAAAGCAAGGAACTCTGGAAACGCGGCGGCTCCCGGGGTGCGGGCTAAAAGTGAGCAGCGTGCCACTACTCAAACCGCTGCGGTTTCCTTCTGCCAACAACTATTTCGGGAAGGTTGCTCTGTTGTTTTACTGCGCATTAGTTCGTTTTCGCGCCCGACCATCGCCTTCGGGCGCTGAAGACTGCTGCGTCGGGGGCGTTACGAAAAAAAAATGTCTGGTGGGAGCCTCCTGTGTTCCACCGGAGGCTCCGAAAACACCCGGTGTCTCTTCTTGCTGGCGCTAGTACCGGAACATCGAGGTGAAACCAGACGGGGCCCGTGACCCTCTCCGTACAGGGAGTGAGCAGCCTAAAGTTGACTCACTTCTCCGTGTAACTTCTGCAATTTCAGCGTTTCTGTGGCATTGCGCCTGGTTGAAACTCCACCATTCGGCCAGGTGGCGAGACCTATTCCCGATGGGTTTTCATTTTGATGGTTGCCTCGCGACGGCAGCTCCGGGCGAGCCTGCACACCTAACCGGTAGAGCTCTTCCAGCTGGTGAGGGTGCTTGTCAAAACTAGCAAGGGGGCGAATGATTTCCCCGAGCCGGACGAACCCCCAATCGTCTTTTTTCACTTTTTTCCGGACCAAGTATAAGCTTTCAGTGTCACCTGCCGATACACTGTTCCAAAGTAAGTTGAATCTTGCGTTGAGTGTACCAGCATTAGTCGTCCGCTTTTGCACTCTGCTCCCCAGGACGCCTGTTGCACGGTAAAGAGGCGCTTCGCGAAAGGGGGGTCGGTGATCTCCATTTGGTTTTGGCCTCCTTTCAGTGTTTTTTTCTGGCTTTGGTGACGAAGCAGCTGAAGTACTGGAACACCGAATACGCCTGTCGAACATGTGTGTGCCCGAGCTGACCAAGGGACACTCCGTTTGATCGACAGTCGTCGGGGACGAAATCTGCCAACCGGTGAACGTGTGTATTTTCGCAAGAGCGATAGACATCGGGAAAGTCCGGGAGAGCGAAGATAAACTTTTCCCAGCCTAGTGGGGTTTTTGTCCTGTACCTGTGACCCCCTCTTTTTTCCTGCCTCTTCTAAAGATCAGATTACGTCTATCGTTCGTTTTTCCCTCGTAGTCAAACGCCCTTGTGTGTGTGCGGACCCGTGGGAGAATTATGTCGGAGTCCTGAGTTCTCCTGCCTTACAGAGACTGGACGAAAGGAAGTCGTGTTGCGTGTAATACTCGCCCTACACGATCTACGCTGCACTGTGCGCCTCATTGCGGAGAGATACGCTGTTCTCAAGATCATCTGAAAGGGCGAGTTTTCCCCGGTGTTTGTCCCTTCAGATTGTTTGACCTGTTGACATTCGTAAAAGGATGCAGACGGGGGAGATCAACCCCAATGCGTCAGGTGGTATCAAGGCAACCATCATGACTTCAGCAGAGACGAACAAAGGGCCCGGGGTACTGAAACTCCTCCCTGCATCGCCAGATGAGGTTCCGGAGGCCTCTCTCCTGGGGTCAGCGCAGTTCGCTCTCCGGAGTGTCCAGATATGCTCTACTTCCAGCTTAGTCGAAGCCACTGAGAAGCTGAGAGCGACGGAGAACGTGCTTGCCGAGATCCAGGATGCTCTCGTAATGGATGCTGGGAAAAATGAACACGATGGGGCTGCCGCGCCGGCTGGAGGAGCTAAGCTGAAGGAGGTGGTAATGAGAGCTGGGGAGCTTACCATGGAGAAGGCTAGGCCGGACGACTACAGCGTAGCGCTTGCAGAGGAAAAGGTGAAGACTGAAAGAGGTACAGCCGGCAAAGAGAAAGTGCGCATCGAGGAGGAAGAACAGAGAATAAAGGAGGCTCAAAAGCGTCTCCGGGACGAAGAGGAAAAGATAACAACCATGTTGCGAAGCCAGGAACAAGCCCATGAAAGACAGGCCGCCCAGTTGAGGTTGAGAGAGAAAACCCTGGAAGACAGGGAAGCTCAGGTGAGGGAGTTGGAGTGCAAAATGGGAGCTTTTCGGACGGAACTTCACAAGAAAGAAGAGGATCTTCAGAAGCGGCAGAGAGAGCTCCAGGCGGAAAAAGAGGCCTTTCTCGAAGAGAGCCGAAAAGGATGGAAATTAGAGGAAGAGAGAGAAAGCATCAAGTCTGAGGCGAATGCACGTGTTCAAACTCTTGAAAAAGAATTGAATGATTTGAAGAAAACTGTCGTAAGCCTCACCGAAGCCGAAGCAAATAAGTCAGCTCGGCTGAGCGACTTGCAGCATCAGCTGAGGGTTGCTGAGCAAGCAGAGCATTCTTTGAAAAAAACCCTAGAGAGCTTAGAAAGTGCCAAGGAGGAGGCTCGACAACAGGAGGAACGAAGGCGGTTGGAGGCGGTGGAACATCAAAAGAAGGTGGAGGAGATGGAGCAACGTCTGACAGAAGAGATGAGCAACCTCAAGTATACACTAAACGAAAAAGAAGAGCTCTCTTCGGAGCTGGAGAAAATGAGAAACGCTCACACGCAGTTGGAGCAACAGTTGAAAGATCAGCAGCGTGTTGTGGAGGCAGCCGAGCAGAAAGTTCGTACAAAGGATCTGGAGAATGTGGAAAAGGCGAAGGAGGTGGACGCCCTGCGCAAGTCAGTGTCGGAATTGGAAGTATGCCTCAAAGCAGCGGAGCAAGAACAGCATCGCCGCGTGGAGGCAGCCGAGCAAGAAGTGCAAAGAAAGGATTCAGACAATATGGAGAAAGAGAAGGAGCTGGAGACGCTGCGCAAGTCAGTGTCGGAACTGGAAGTACGTCTCCAAGCAGCGGAGCAAGAACAGCATCGCCGCGTGGAGGCAGCCGAGCAAGAAGTGCGAAGAAAGGACTCGGAGAATCGGGAGAAAGAAGAGGAGTTGGGCGCATTGCGCAAGACGGTGTCGGTGTTGGAGGCGAGCCTGAAAGCAGCGGAACAGGGACGTGAGGCTCTCAGAGCCTCAATGGATGAGCTGAAGAAGTCAATGTCGGAGGAGCAGAATCGATGGATGGAGAAGTGCCGGCTACTGGCTGAAGAGGAAGCGAAGATCCGCCAGGAGCTTGACGCCTGTACACAACGAGCGGAGACAGCTGAGGCGGCCCTGGAAAACCACGTGGAGCGCGTCGCTACTCTGAACGAGAGTCTCAGGAATGTCACTCAAGAAAAAGAGTCTCTGCAAGAGGCGCTCAGCTCGCGGAGACTGAACATGTCAGACGACGAAATAGAGGACAAGTTCAAGGATTATGAGACGCGGGTATCCGAGGCTGAGCGTTGCGCGGAAATGGAGAAGAACAATCGGGAGAAGGCTGAAAAGCAGGCCCATCAGCAAGAAGTGTTCTGCCGAGAGCTGCAGGACAAAGTGGACCGGCAGGAAAGTCAGATTCGCAGCCTGGAAGCAGTCCTGCTGAAAGAGAAGCAAGATCTGAAGATACTTCGAGACTACGCGGAGGAAGAAAAGGCAAAGTCTGAGAACACCGAGAGAGAGCTAAGAGAGGAGATCGCAAAAAACAAGCAAGACGCGCTACATGCTGAAGAACAGCTGCAGCAGAGCTTGAAGGCAAGAGCGGAACTGGAAGACGGTTTGAATGCGGCTGTGGGGCGCGCTGAGAATGTCTACCAACAGCTCACAAGCACGCGTTCTACCGCGAAGGACCTCGAGGACAAACTCAAGCAAAAGGAGCTGCAGCTCCAGCAAATGGAAACAGTGCACGAGCAGAAGATGGAGACGCTCAGGACGCAGCTGGCTACGGCGATACAAGACCAAGCACGTTTGGAGGCAGAGGCGGAGACCCAGCTTCGCGAACATGAGAGGATAGCACGGGATGCAGGGAGACAGGAAGTCGTCGGAGAGCTGACAGAAACACAGACAGCTCTGAGACAGACGCAGGAGGAGGTGGCAAAGCTTATCGAGCAGCTTCGCGCAGCCGAGGAAAGGTTTCAGAAGGATCAATTGTCTCGTGGGCAAGTGCTGACAGATATGGAGACCAAGATACAGGAAACTCTGAAGGAGAAGGAAAGCCTTGTGAGGCGCCTGACAGATGACTTTCACCAACAACTCGAAGCAGTCAAGACGCAAATGCAAGAAGAAAAAACAACCCTTCAACATGAAAAAGAGAGGGCGAAGGAGGAGAAAAAGCAGAAGGAGGAGGAGCTACATGTCAAACTGCAGCGCCTACAGCAAGATTATGGAAAAGAAAAGAACCTGTGCAGCCAACTCCAGCAGCAGGTACGCGCGTCTCCGTACTTCCGGCCTGTGGGTCGGAGTGATAACATTGTGTATTTGGTTATAGCCATCGAAAGATCATATCTGCTCATATCTGCTCGTGCTTGCGAACTCATTCTGATGTGCCTTCTCCAGGTTTCGACTGTAGAACAGCTTCTAGCGGAGCAACGGCGCAGACGGGAGGAGGTGGAAGAGGAACTGAAGCAACAGAAAGAACAGCTACGCGTCCTGGAAAAAGAATGGCAAGAAGAATTCAAAGTACACGAGCAAGATAGAGACCGCCTGAAGGAGCGATATGATGCTCTCCAGTCAGCACACTCCTCTTTGAAGGCCGTCAACGAAGACTTGGAAGCCAAATTGAAGCGAGCAATGGCTTCTGCTTCCCGCAGTAACGATAGTGACTCTGCCGATGGAGTATCTCCTTCTGCATCGGGTCTAAGCTGCAGTAGAAGTATTTCAGGAAATGATAATCCCGGCAAGAGTACAGGCAAAAACAGTCGAAGCAAGGTGAAAGGTGTTAGCAGTAATAATAGTAATGGCGGAAAGAAGTTGGAGGATATAGAAAGGCTCCAGAAGTTGGTGGAAGAACAGCGAGCCGAACTAGAACGCCTCAAACAGTTCGAACCGCAGTTAGGAAGAGAAAGGAGCGAGAGGCTTTTCCCGACTCGGGTAGAAGGTCTCTCTGCTGCAGCAGTAGCTGTGATAGTGCTTATCCCTTTAGCTGCTGTACTTTTGAGATTCGTCAGCGCGACAGACTCAACCCATAATGAATAGATTGTACGGACGTACGTACGCGACTGCCGTAGCCCTGGAAAGGGTGTCTTTTCAAACTACAACCGCTGACAGAGCCCTTCCTTATAATGAGGCACAGCGTTTGTGAACCAGTGTAAACGAGTGGAGTGTCATTCTAAACGTTTGTCGAGTATTCTGTTTTGCGAAGCCCTCGAAGAGGATCTACTTGAAGGGCGCTAATGTTCTTTGTTGTCTTCATTAGCAATGGATAACGGTTTGACCCAGTATTTTGCATGATCCGCAACCTCATCGTCTTCTTCTGGCCTCCCAGTACCGCCTATGTGTGTCCATCTCCTCATCGTGTTTACTGGCTCGTTCTGTACATGTCCTTTTTGCCGCATGTTTGTGCCCGTCTCTTTGTAAGCCCGTATACCGGCTCAGTGCATCCGTTGAATAGTTTCGCGTGGTACTATCGGTGTGGTTCCGCAAGTCGCCACATCATGTCGGCGCAGCCGTGAGTCTGGGGTGCAACGCATGTCACTTGTTTCCTTGCTGTCCGCACAGGGGCTGAGTCGTTTTCCCGTGTGTGTTCGTAGCGTGCTTCTTGTCTACGCGCACACAACGACTTCTCGTTCCGGTTTTCGGACTAGATTTCCTAACGTTCTGACGGAAAGATTCTTTTTGAAGAAAGAAGCCCGCAATGGCGCCACCCATCTTCGTGAAAGAAGAGCCAGTGCATGGGAATTAGCAGCTAGGCATTTGCATCGGAATGGAAGAGACAGAGCGTGCAGGACCATCGGGAGACCGCGGCAGTAAACGTACTCCCGGATCGCCAAACAAAGAAGTAAAGAGAGGCGTACAACGGTACACGTACGACCCTCGGAGAGGCCCCGGGAACGAAGATCAGTTGCTCGCCGNNAAGGAGCACCAGGAGGGAATCGAAGTGAGCAAACTATATGCGAAAAAAAGTCTTTCAAGACAAAGTGGAACTCGGAATTCCACGAGAGTTTCTCTTGTCGAGCTCTTCATCTAGCCCCAAAAAGAGCGCCACGGGTCGGTTCGGGATGATAGTTACTTCAGCACAATAAGTGCTCCGTAAACACAGCGAGCGCTGACAGCCGTGACGCCGTACCGTGCACTTTAGCACAGCGCTAAAGCTGACATCCTTGAACCGTTACATGAAACTAATAGCTCGGGCAGCTTCCCGTAAAGCAACCTAGATCCTAACTCGCTTCGACCTTGGTCACTGCATGCCGCGCCCATGCAGGCTTGAGAACTCCAAGCTGGCACGGTTTTATCATTGAAAGCGAAGCGCTTCCACAGGCTAGACGTCCGCAACAACATGCGCCAAAGACTTCAATCGCGCAGTTGTACAAGCACGAGCCGGTGCCTGGATACAAGTTCACCTGTACAAAGTGTTGGTTTCACAATCACTTCCCGGACAGTACACCCGGCAACACCTCTTCACACAAGCACCGTCAGCTTTGCTTAGAGAACACCTTCGTGCTGTAAACAAAGGGCGCCAGCAAAGGCCCTGAGAAGTCCTCATCACTGGTCCCAGGCGCCTCAGGAACAAGTCCTTAGATCAGACCTCGCTCACGGAAATCATTCCTACGAATAGCACTGGCCAGGTAATGAAAAACAAATCTGCTGACGAGCATCTGATGATCTCGTGAATATATTCCTGTTGCGACCGAATACGTCGTGTGTGGAGACAAATGACGTTCATTGACCTGACTACAGTCTCCGAACCGCCTTTGGCCAGGCGTCCCTGGACTTCATACACCCCTGCCCGTCCCCAGCAGTAGACAAGAAAACCGCGCAGTTGCAAACATAACCAAAATCAGGAAACAACATTCAAAACGCCAGTAGCGCCCGGAAGAGGCGTCTCCCTGGGGCAAATATCGCCTGAGATAAAAAACGGAACCGGCTGGTAGCAAGACACAAAAAAACCCGAATAACCTCTCCTCAAAACGGCACCTGGAAACCATGACTCCGAAGGACGGCATTTCGCAACTGCACCGTCGGCAAAAACAAAGTCGCGCCACTAGGGTGCCGGACAACTTGGAGTTGTCCACACCGTCTCTCCGTCGCAGGTCTGGCACTTCGACATCGCCTCACAATGGCTACGCAAACGTTGCTGCGCCGGCAAGCTATGAGATTTTCACTTCCTTGACGGAAAAAGAAAGACTCGGACCGATCTTGTCCACGGAGATAGAACCAACTACACCCTGCTGGAGGGCAGCAATTCCTGCAGACTCCCTTGTTGGGGCACAGGAACAACACGGAGGAACCAAGAAAGACGCCCTCGTGTTGCAAAAAATTTGTCTCATTACCAGAAGCACTACATGTCTTCTTGAACAGCACACGACCTTTCCGACAAGTCAGCAGCTCTGCTCAGAATCCCGTCCGGGCAAACGTAACACACTAGCCGCTTAAAGCATAATCCGCTTTCATGCCGTAATCTGTCCTGAATACCGCATCGGCCGCAGTGTGGTCTGTGCGCCAGACTGCTGGTCCGTGGTGGCCCTTTAGCACGTCGACAACAGCGAAGAGATCATTTACGTCTTCGACTTTGTTCATGATTAAGCTGTAAGTACGGACTTCCGTCTTTATGACACAGCATCGTGTTTCGTCCAGCCGCTGGCCAACTGAGGAAACAACGAGGACCCGAAAGGAACCGCCAACGACGTGAACTGCGATCGCGATGTGAGGAGCTCTCTCAGTGTACTAACGTTCCACTATCCCTTCGATAGGACGGCACTTGAAGGGCAAAAGATCTCGGGCAAGGGTTACGACAATATTTCTCACAACATGATTAGATGTACAGCGTGAGTGACGCTTTACCATTTGAAAGACTTCCATTCCGACCCAAAGGATCCAAACCAAAGCGAGAGAAAAGCGCAATGCAGTTAGGAAACAATGTCTTTTCATCCCCTACACCGAGCCGTACCTGCGAGGAAGCAATGCTCTTATCCGTATGTAAGTGTTTGACTGGGCTCACTCCTCATCTAAAAAAAAAAAACTGTACCAGCGTCTGCTCCGGCAGCTATGATAAGCATGGCTTTTCTCAGCACTCGACTGCGGGTGTACGTAGACAGAATGAAACTCTACCTTCGGAGCAAATCATGTTTGTGCCTCGTCACACGACAGTGGAACCTCCAGAATTGAATAGTCAGCATATTGCACGCAGTCTTCCTGACGTTGATAGGCATTGTGAGCTCTCTGTTCAAGACTCTAGTCCTTCGATATACCTCGGGAGGCGCAGGCCACCAACAGTCCAATCAGTGGATTCCGAATACAAGGTCTAACACCAGTACCTGAGAGCGAATACACTTGCCCAGCAGATACCACTTTTGAACTTACGTGTTTTGATCCGTTTATTGACCTCCTGGAACTCCGGCGACGCGGACGTCCCTGCATAAACATCCTCAATTGCGCGGGAGTCTAACGCCGTTGTACTCCTGAAAACTGGTCCAAGAACAGTCCGTACGAGTAAGAGCAATTCCTTGTAATTCTTAGGAGCGCCAAGGCGACGGAATGCCAGTCCGCTACTGAGATACATGAGGTTGAACTTATGGTAGTTGTCTTGTCGCCGCAGCGGCAGACACGCTTCCCATGGGAGAGACCAGCAATGTCGGCAGCAACGAAACCGAGGAGAGATGCTCTCTTAGCCAGCTGTAACACGTGGTTGATTACCAAAGAAGAAGAGACCCAACCGCACCAGCAGAAGAACGGGGTTAGGGCGCATGTTGTCAGGCAGCTTTCTTTTGAGTGGTTCAGTCCTGAAGTTCTATCCAACTTCCGCCTGACGAGATACCACCCCCAATAGTAGGCAGCATCATGACACCCCCCGTGCTCCTCGTTGAGAATCGTCTTGAGGGCGGGTCTTGCTCATTTCAACCCAGGCCTATTAGCACGTACTGCGCGCTGCATTTACAGCCTACTCAGAAGCCACCCGCTTCCCGAAACTGTACGCAGAACTCACTTCCGCCATAGGACTTGATGAAAACTGTCTGAGTTGGTGCGTCGATCAGAAGTCGTTTCGTCTTGACCTTCAACGATTTCTTCGACAACTTGGCACACACGATACCCCTGCGAGGTGAGACAAAGAATTCACAAAGCAATCCACCCTTTGGTAGGCGTCGGATACGGCTCATCGACGCGAATGGACATGTAGCAACTCCGTATTTTCTAGGCGATCAAGGACACACCAATGTCAAAAGCACTTTCTATTTATACTCCCGCTGCAGAACTCCACAAACAGCAGGGAGCTTCTCTCCTAGTCACCAAAGCACGGCAGTCAGACTGGGCGATCGGTCTTTTGAAGCTCCAATAGATCCTTGTCCTCGATACCCGGCACGGCTCCGGAAGAAATAGCAAGGCACTCAGTCACGGCTTCCCCAATGCGCAGTGCGTGGTTACAGCGGGGGGGTAGCAGCCATCACGAGGCGCAGAGACATACTCCTTAAGACGCCGAAGCGCTCCAAGGTAAATCTCCAGAATGTCAACGCCTGTACCACACAAAGGGCAGCAGGGCAGAAGCAACCGTTAGCAACATTAGACCCCACCCCGGGCCGACGCTAAATGAAGCACCTCGTTGCCGGCCTGCCTGCACCGCAGCCATACGTGATAGCTTCTTCTCGACCTCTCAGTTTTACGGACCACATCGTCCATTGAACAGGCGTGAACGGCACACCAGTGCTCTTCCAAGGAAAAACCACTGGCAGGAAACACCGTGACGGCGTGGACAGAAAAAGCACCCAGCTGGGCAGAAAAAGAATAAAATCCAAGGGGGTGCAGATACGCCGCTACAACATGACCGCCGCCGCTTGCGAGACAACACAAAGATGCTGCGTCGTAACACCGCAGGACCGATGACTGCCCGAATGCGGAAGACTAAAACAAGAAGCGCCCACAGCAAACGAAAGGCGGCTTCAAAACAAAAAGAACTGCAGGCCTTCCGCCTGCATCCACCCGCCGAATTGGGTATACTCACCTCGTTCAGTATCCTGAAACTGGAAAAGAAGGGCCAAGCGCAAACAAACGTCTGTCGGCAGCTTGTACTGGCGGGCAATCTCACTGGCTTTATGCTTCACCTCAGGGCTCTGTCGGTCTTGAGGAAACCGGATAGCACTCAACTGTTCCTAATGGATACGATACCAGCAACCGCACGGGTGAACAATAGTAGATAGGTGTACGTTTTGGATAAAGAGAGAGATCAACTCCAACCAGGCGTTCCGAGCCCTACGCCTGCTCGTGTTCAAGGCGAGTACCCGTGAGCTCACCAGCAAATGCCGCAGGGCGAGGTGAAACTGGTTCAGTTTGCCAGAAGTCAAGGAAGTATCGGCAAGCGGGACCCAGTTGAGAAGAGTCCCCCAAGATATTCCATACTTCTTCTCACACGCAGAAAACGCCGATAAGCAATACTTCGGTCACCGGCAACTATCGGCCGGGTGCAACGAGCTTTAAGCAGCCACAGAACTGTGACGGTTGCAGCCACTTCTAAGCTTAAAGCACGCAACGGACACACACGATAAATGCACTCACCCAGTGTGTGCGCACTTTGATCTCGGGAGGGGGAGGAGGCGGCCCCGGAGGTGGTGCCTCGGCCACAAGCTGCTCTTGCTCGGGGGTCAATTCGGCATCCGGAGGAAACTCGATGGGACAGGCTGCGAACAGTCAAGGGAACAAACCTCCGGTGAGCGACAGGTATGCCCCACGCTCTCCGGCAACCATCTGGTTCAGAACTTCATATCGGAGTCACCACGTCCATCACACCTGGAAAACAACCCAACAATGGCTGCAGTCTGCAGCGCTTCACGCCTCCATGGTGTAGTGATAACACTGGCATTTAGCAACGCTGAGCTCATCAGCCTTACGTTCTACAACAGGCGTGCCAGCGGCCTTCGTAAGAGCCTTCAGTTGCTGCTCGCAGCTCTCCTTCCGGTACAGACGCGATCTGCCCTCCTTGAATGTCTGACGTCGCTGTCCGTAGGCTCTGAGAAAAAATGAGATCTGAAGGACGCCACTTGGTCCGCGAGATAAAAATTCTGACGGACACTCTGTAATCTGGTTCTCGGTGAGAAGATACACCAACTCCGAGCCGGCCAAGAATCAAGTCTGCCGCTATTCTCGGGACAGCGTGAACACGGGTGCTCGCTGAGGAGCACACTCGAACACAACTACAATGTAACAGACAGTACATCACCCAGAGCAGTCCTATTTTTGATATCAACACACAATCCCCAATATCCCGTGACAAAAAAGACGGTTGGAACCTGAAGAGCCATTTCCATTAAGGAAAGGGAAGAAAACCCAACGAGGCACGCTTGCGTTTGGCGCTGCTGTACGTAGCGCAAGCAACGGCACAGAATGCTCTGCAGTAGTCCGCACCCACGACACTGTCATAGTACCACTCTCTGAAACAGGGCGCAGATGGTGGTCAGCCTCACACAGCTGTTATAACAGGTCGGCACAGTATGTGTTTCGTACTCGTAAACAACAGCGTTCTCCTGCTGTCGTCTCCTCTGCTCAAGCTTCTCTTGCAGAGTCGCCATGGCGTGCAGTGGTCAGGCTGAGTTCTGAAAAGGCTTTAGCGACGAATCTTTCTACTTCAGCAGCTATCTTCCCCAGCTCCCGGTAACTGTGGCAGGAGCCCTCCCCCACCAATCACACCCACAGTAGCTGTGTCAGCGCGAAGAGGTAGCACAAACTTCCGCAAGGAATGAAGAACGTTGTGGCATTCCAAAGCAAACCGGAAACCGAGCAGCACCTCCCCAGTCTCCGGGACGACCACGCCACATGCGGGGCTTTTCCAAGTAGTCGCTACTGGAGAAATGACAAGTCACAGAACGCGAGCCCGACACCACTGAGAGTTGTCCCTAGAAGTAGGAAATCCCGGGCCGGCGTCGTACTGTTCCTGGACATTGCTGTGATGACGGACAGGCCAAAAACGCAGACCTAGGAACCCATTCCTGTTGTTACGGGGACCGCTCTTCAAGGCCACACATCATCCGAGAGATCTCTCCTGTCAGAAGAATGGGTCACCGATCTTTCAACGACGAAAAGCCAAAGGAAACAGCTTCGTGGGCTTTGATCTGAACGGTGGCCCAGTTGAAGCAATACCACTCAAATCCAAGCGGAACCACATTCGTGATGAAGACAGCCCCTGCAGACAGAACGAGGCCTCCTCTCACAGTGCATACGCCGCACTCCTGCAGCTAAGTAATTACGGTGTCATGCCTGCAGCGGGCTTCCTGAGAAGAATCCGAAACGGTTTATGTCCTTCGCAGCACCCCAGAAGCTTCTCAGCAGTTGCTAAACAGAACACCGGACTGATGAGCAACAGCTAGCTCGCTCCAGAGCTCAACAAGGCTGGGAAAAATAAAACAGAAGAATCCGCCCGCAGTCGGGCGGCTCTTGCCCTAGAGAAACCACGAACTGTAGTCGTCTGAAAGACACTCGGACCAAAGAGCGGGGTTCCTCTTCCTTAGCAGCTCGACATCAGCAACCGTATCGAAAGCCAGCTGCATGACGGAGAACGCCTGCAGTCCTGTCGCGAGAAAACGGAATTGCAAGAATACCCAGAGCAGCCTGTCCGCCTAAAACCCGCAGAGAATAACAGTGAAAAAAAAAGAAAAGGAGAACAGTCAGCGAGTCCGAAGCTGAAGGAGCAATAAAAGAGTTGAGAGCTGCCGAATCGCGCGCATGCGAACACTAAGGATTGAACTTGGCCACCACACAGAAAAAGAGGGAAGGCGGATAACGCCGCCAGTCCAGTCACTCAGAGACGCTCGAATCCGGAGAAACCTGTACGCCAAACAGCCACCTCTTTCGTCCAGAAGCGACGTGAGCCGTTTCGCGATTGTAACTACAGTACATGGAGATTACTGGATTACTGGATTCCGCGGTCTACTCCCACGCGACATAAAGGCGGTCGTTCGCGCGTAGTGCCGGATGTTTCGGGGTTCCCCAGGAGTGGCCTTGAAAGGGGACACTCCCCCCAAGCCTCAGCCGGCAATAATTTGAAATGCAGGTAAAGGGAACACCGAGTCGGTGGTGGCGTGTCGTGACGGGAGTGATTGGGCCTGACAGTCGTTCATTACACGTGCGGACATCTGGCTAGATCTTTCACTCGTACGCTAGTTTCAATTACAAATCGAAGCGTGCACGCAGCCTGTACGACAAGACTCAAGCCAGCAAGGCTTATCGGGAAGAACTGAAGAGCACCAAAGTTTAGTCGGTTACACTAAACAGGGTTTGCAGACCTCGCGGCGCACAGCAGCGCTGACGCAGCCGGCAACTACTTCTTTTGCAGCCAGTAATAGGCTCCTAATCATACCGCAGCTGTGCAACTGTATGATCGTCCGCCTGTACGCACCTGATGCAGCGCTCTCAGTCAGACGCTGGCTGCACTTTCTCCGATGCTGGTAAAGGCGTGTAACCCGCTGCTGCGGTAACTGTCCTCCTCACTGTGCTTCCATATCGCGATTTCGCCTGATCTATCAGTCGGGCTGGATCAATTTATTCAGGCCGACCTGAAAAGCAAAAAGGAAAATTCCGTACCGGCCCTGAGCAAACCACTAAGAAACTGCTTACACAGGTGCAGTAGCTATCTTCCCTCCGGGGCAGGAAGCGTGTAGGCCTACAAGTCCCTTCAAAAACACAAGTGGGTGTAAACTACTTCGATGCATGGCCTCCTCCGTGTTTCGCCTGTCCATCTGTTGCCTAGAGGGAGGGAACGGGGCGTCAAGGACGTGTCAGAGCCACCGCAGAATCTCCACTAGCAATGCCTTGGCAACGGAGATGCAAGCACTGTTGCGACGATCTCCTTAAGCAGACTGACAGTCACTTCACAGAGCGGCCAGCCCCGCCATTTAGTTCGGGTCGTGCTCGGTGTTTTTTTTGAAAACGCAAATAGACCAGAAAAATCAAGCCGCAGCCAGCCGCAGCCAGCCGCCCCTCTCCGCACACCCCTTAGTAGGGCACTTACTCAAAGCCACGCATCAACATCGGGCACTCCCTTGGGGCGTCTGCGAAAGCCGATGTTCTCCGTCTTTTTCCGTCATGGTGTGGCTGGCTGGCTCCGTACCATGGCTGGGGAAAAGAACGGCTATTTTGCTGCGGCGTCACCGACCTGTACTCCGCCCCCTTCCCGCCCCGGTCCCCAGCCAGCCACAGTTGACTGTAGCAGTCGTGGACTGGGTGGGGCGTGGCTGTTCCGGCGTCCGGTGGGAGCATCGACGGAGGGCGGCCCGCCAGTACGGCTTGTAGCCCCAGCCGGGACGTGGTGCACATTAACATTCCACGACTTAATTTCTTGTGCCTCTTCCTTTTTTCATGCTGCCTACTTCTACGGAACCTCGGCCAACTAGTTTTTCGTGGAGGGCGCTGTCACGGTTCCCTCCTTGGCAAACCTTGGCAGGGACAAGGGACGGACGTCTGTTTCGGTGGTTGCCTGTAGCACGCAAGTGTGCCGGCCACCGTAGCTTGATCCGGCAGACTTACAATCCAACAGCCAGTTGCCGGGCGTTGATAACATTGTCACTGTTAGTTTACTTTGTATGGCTTTCCGGGGCAAGTTTGGACTGTTGCGCCTGCGGCGCTAACTGTATTTAAGGTTTGTCGTTATAGATTTTGTTTATCTCTGGTGCGCCCGGTTTCGTGTACCTGGTAACCAGGGTGATAGGCAGCCCTAAGATTTAATAGTGTTGATTGCAGTTTTGCAGCAGGTGGACACGCGTTGGTTTTGTCGTTTGAGGGAATCATGGCTAGGGAATTCTCGGTTTGGCAGAAGCGGTGCGCCTGGGCGCGTGCGGGAGCCGTTCTGCTTGCGTCAGTCGCCTTCTCCTCTGTCCTTGCTTCATCACCAGCTGTTGACCAAGCCGGTAAGAGAGGGTTCTGTGGGAACTCTGGTAACGTCGTGGGTTAGATGCGTTGTGCGGTTATTGCCTTGAGCACTTTTCTCTCCAGGTACCCGGTCCGAGCTTCAACACTGTAGGGCACCAACAGCGAAGATGTACTTCATGGATCATCGACAGCGTCGTTAGTGTTGTGAGCATTACGTGCGGATCAGGGATATCTTGTTAAGGGGCTAGGTAGTATCGAATACTCGAATGGTGGGGAGTGCGGAAGCAGGTGGTGCTGGCAGCACTAACTTCAGTGTTCCTCACGGAACACTATCCGGTTGCTACGCACATATATCTTGGGGCTGTACAGAGAATCGAAGTAGACAGATGCACACGAGCTAGGGACGTATTCGCTATTTGTCCATTCTTTCTCAGGTCCTGTTGGAAAGTCGCTGCATGGGTTGACGTTGGAACCTCTGTCCTGTGTTTACAGATGTCCTTGCTTCCACAACGCCGGAGCAGTTGGTTTCCCTGGTACAGGACGCCGGTGTTCAGCAGACGCAATGCACTAAGATTTTGGATATAGGACTTCTCGTAGACGAGTCAGGGAGTATCGGATACTCGAATTTTGGACGAGTGCAGACGTTCCTCGCAAGCTTCATCGAGCTCCTACCTGTGTCTCGCGAGGAAGTTCATGTTGCCATGGTGCTGTTCGCGAAAGTTGTCCGTGTCGCATGGGACTTCACCAAGCCTGAGGCAACTGACAGATTACTGGCTTCAAAAGTGGCAAAAAGGCTCCCTTACGCTCGTGGTCCTGATACGTTGACCGATCTAGGCATCCGGGCTATCACGGATATCCTGATTGCCGGCCGGGGTAGCAGGCAAAATGTCCCGAAGGTTCTTGTTGTGTTGACTGACGGGGCCTCACGTTACTATAACCGAACAGTCGATGCAGCAAGGAAGGCAAGGAACCAAGGGATTTCAGTCTTTGTTGTGGGTGTCGGCGCAGTTAATACCCGGGAATGTAAAGACATGGTCGGGTGCAGTATATACGATAGGGTATGCGCTGGGTTCCTT
This sequence comes from Cystoisospora suis, assembly GCF_002600585.1. Classification (NCBI taxonomy): domain Eukaryota; phylum Apicomplexa; class Conoidasida; order Eucoccidiorida; family Sarcocystidae; genus Cystoisospora; species Cystoisospora suis. The sequence continues at coordinate 152,624 of NW_027153948.1, forward strand.
CATTCCGACTGGAGCTCGTTAGTCACGACCGTTGACAGCATCATGGGAGAAGTCTGTAAGAAACTCCCGAAGGATGCAGAGTGCAGTCCGTGGAGTGAATGGTCGCCCTGCTCTACGAGTTGCGGTCCGGGGACGCGGACCAAAACACGAAAGCAGCTTTCCGCTCCACTACCCGGCGACCCACCATGCCCCACATGCCCGCCACTCCACGGCAAGACGTGCAAGGACCTTGGTGGTTTGATCCAGGAGGAGACATGCAATCTGGGCGAGTGTCCCGTCAATGCTGGCTGTGGCACTTGGGGTGAGTGGTCTGAATGGTCAGCAACGTGCGGCTTGGCGAGTCGGTCGCGCAAGCGTCATGGATACAATAATCCGCCACCCCGCGGAGGTGGGCTGCTCTGTGAACAGCAACAGCCACCCGTGCCCTCTGAAGAGACCGAGGAGAAGCTCTTTTTCCCGTGTCCGGTGAACCAGACGCCTGGCGAATGGAGTGACTGGACTGTTTGCTCGGCTACTTGCGGTGGTGGAAAACGCCATAGAACGCGCGTAGGCGTCCCTCAGGTAGGGGAGTTGTTCGGGGGACAAACTCTGGAACAACAGGGATTTACAGTGCGCGAAGAAGAAGACTGCGGCGAAACCCCTTGCCCGGTTGACGCCACATGCGGTGAGTTGACGGAGTGGTCGGAATGCTCCCGCACTTGCGGCGGAGGAGTCTCTACTCGTACCAGAAATCCGTGGCTTGACAACCAACAGCATGGTGGAAAGACATGCTTGCAGCAGTACCCTGAGGGGAGAGAGGAGTCGAAGGCTTGCAACACCGACCCATGTCCGGTGGACGAAGTGCCGGGCGAGTGGCAGGAGTGGGGCGAGTGCTCTGTAACCTGCGGCACGGGGATTCAGCAACGTTTTCGCGAGCCGAGTCCTGTTCATGCACAGAACGGGGGAAAAACCATCGAGGAGCAAAACGTGGGCGCCGAGACTCCCATCCACAAGCGGGAGGAGAGAGAGTGCAGTCCATTTCCTTGCGGTAAGACCCTTGTCCCAGGAATGTCAAGTGCGGGATCAAACATAATTACTAGCCTCTTGTGAGAGACGCTGGCAGCCAAGCTGCACGAGGGCAGGGAAAAAGACAACTGCGTGGCCGGGTTCCACTTGTGCTTCTCGCTACCCATTTCGTGTTTTTTGCAGGACCGTGTACGTACGAATATGCGGAATGGAGTGAATGCAGGGGCTCCTGCCCGACCGGCCATAGGGAGCGCCACACAGCCGTTCGTTTCGACTACCCGGACAGGCCCTGCGATCTGCCGACAGTGGAAAGCGAGGAGTGCACGCCTGAGAAGTGCTCAGCAGACCTGACGGGTTCAGGAGCTGGTAAGGAGCCCAGTGAAGAAGCAGGCGGAACAGGTGGATCCGAGGGAACCGGTGAAACCACTCAGCCAGAAGAGGGAGCTGGCGGGGAGACGGAGACCGAGACGACTCCCCCTCCTAAGGAAGAACAAGAAGGGACGCCTGCCGCCGCCATTGCAGGTGGTGTCGTTGGCGGAGTATTGTTGCTTGGAGCTGCAGGTGGAGGCGCTTACTATATGACGTAAGTCGGCCATACTATCTTTCGAGACAGTCGCTCCCATCCAGTAAAGCTCCGTTGCTTTTGGTCTAGACGCACAGAAGTGTGGAGGCAGGACAAAGCCCTGTAGACAGTGCAGTAGAAGAGCTTGTACGCCCACATTTTTAATGGCCTCACTGAACGTTGTCCCATATCGTGCGGGTGTTGTTTTCTCAGCGCGGCAAGCGGAGGTTCTGCTGCCCAGGTGCCGCAGTCAGAGTTCGTCCAAGAACAGCAAGCGCGCGAAGTACAGCAAGAGGAGAGGGAGGCTATGGTCGGAGTCGATGAGGAGTCTGATATGTGGTCGGCATGAGAAAAAAGGCCGTACTTTTTTTGGCTGAGTTCAGCTCCGACGTCTCAGCTATAGCGCCATTTGACATTGCTGGTCGTAGGAGCGAGACGACGTGTCGCCTCAACGGTGTCGTCGGCGATGACAAAAGGCGGAGAGATGGTCGTCTTCATTGCGGAAATCTCTCAGCTGGATTTGAATTTTTGAAGTGCGAAGCGAGAACACTGTTTTCTTTCGTGTCGCTGAGTCGCGGCGTCCGTTTGGCGACAAAGGGGGGAGGGCTTGCTACTCTGGGTAGAATGCAGTTATTTCTATAGTGGTTACGACCAGGTTTTGACGGGCCTCTCAGAACAGGTTCAGCATCCAGTGATGGCGATATCCGCAAGGATTGTGCTTTTGTTTGTGGTCATGCCCCGTAGTGTGCCTCTTCACAAGGTCATTTGCTGTACAGGAGGCTTGGTTGGCCGTCTTGTCGCTGAGATGTTCTGAGGTCGAGGCGAAGCAGCTTTTTTTCGGACTTACTACAGAGTTGTGCAAATTCGAAATGGGGCACTCTGTACGAGTCGTGAGATACTCGCGAAACCGCCTGATAGGGAACCGCCCCGCTCCGACTTTTCTGTCCGCTCGCCTAACGTATGCTATCGTATCCTTTCGTGCCGCTCGTCACGGCATCAACCTATGTATGAGTCTTATCTCTGGGCATCATCAACCGCGAAAGTGGACGGTTACCGCGCAGCAAGACTTCGTTATAGTGCCGGTGTCTCCCCTTGCGCAATGCCCTCTCCTGGCAGGGAGGATTGTTGCTGCACAGCTGAGCAGAGGTCACAATCGCGGGGGCTCAACAGCGAAGAGAGCAGTTAATAGTCACGGACACCGGAGCAGCGCCTGGTGAGCTGTTCGTAACGAAACGAGGAGACTAGAAGGCCAGCGCTACGCCGGCTGATTCTCTTCTACATGACTTACATCAACCACTGAGAGATTAACTCCCGTTCCGGTCAGCAGAAATGTGTGCTGGAGCTAACCCGCGACTGCCCGAGTCCGTGGAGTGCGCTGCGTTCATTCAACGTGGAGCTTCGGGAGGTGTCTCAGTACAACAGACTGCAAACGTATTAGCGGCTGCAGCACAACGTCATCGGGGATGACAGTTGCTTAGGACCGTTTTCAAGCAACCAGCTCCCCGACCCGCACTTTTATCGGGTCTGTTTCCGCATTGCTGCAGAGTCCGGACTGGCAACAACCTCTATGCAGCAGGCCGACGACGCCCGAAACTCGGGCGAAGCAGTACACCGCACGGCTGTGTTATGGGAAGCGCTGGACACGGCCACCATCTCAAGCCTGCCCCGTCAACGCTCGACCCAGTGTCCCTCATCTCTCTCGGTAGTTCGCTTCAAAACAAGTTAGTATGGTCGCCCCGATACACCAGTTCGGCGAGGCGGCGCGGTCCCCCGCCTCGACGGTCTTTCAGCCAAGTCCCAAGACAGCTAGGGCTCAGTGATGCTCACGTCATTGCTGGTGTTTCTTTGCAACATCGCGCAAGCATACACTGCCTGCCACACCATACCAGCGTTACTTTACCGACCACAACTTCCCACCTGGCCTTCACGGAAAGTGCCCGGTTAGCGGTAGCTGCACCGTGTTGTGCGGCACCCAGCCCTGTTCCGAAAACGCCGGTGCAGTTACACAGCGGATCACTACCACCCGCCCACCAATTCTTCCGGACTCTGAGCCGGACGGTTCCCAAACAGGCCGGGATGCCAAAGCCGCCGTTACAGAAGCTCTTTTAGCGGGACACTGAAGACAACACAAGGTAAAGGATATCGTGTCATTATGACGAGCTCATTTGATACGGTCTTGTACGAGCGTGCTACGCGACGGAAAGAGACCTCTTCTCTGCATCTTGGCCGGCACTTGCGCCCGTGATTCCCAAGGCCCGGGAAAGACGTACCACGCCAACTTATTTTACAGCGGCAAGCGGGGCCCCCTCGCTGGCGAACAAGAGCTAGGAGGCAGCATGCTTCTCTTCCTTGTGTACCGTATGCCTCTTCACTGTAAACCACCAATAACTACCCGAGGAGAATCGGCAGAAACCTGGCCGGTCAGCTAGTTCACCCAAACACAAGCTTCTGTTCGCGGCGGCGGGGGGGGGAGGGTTTATTCTTGCTTTGACCCTCCCTTCCTCAGCAGAGGTATTTGTTCCATACTTTATTCAGATATTCCATGGAGATGAGTGTGATCATAGCGTGTGGCGCGATGCGTACATAGTAAGTTGGGTAACCTGTGTATAACGACAAGAGTCCTTCCCGCCGAGTGATTTTTGTTACAGCATCTAAGAAGTTTTTATAAGGTAGTTCGCCTGTGACAGGGTCGGGGCGCATCTTCTGCATCCTGGAGAGCAAAGGAAAACACAGAACAACACGAGAGCCTCCCATCGTACAGAAGTCACACATGCGTAACTTCCGTTCATCAAGCTTTCGAGTTCCACCTGGGAGTTACATATCTGCCACTGCACTGTGACAACAGAAAGGGTAGCTTCGGAAGAAGAAAGCGATCGTATGGGCAGATCATCCAAGCCTTCCCTTGACGTTCTGTCTTTGGCGGCGCGACACAACAGAGACCCTGTTCTTTAGTCACTACGTGCTCAGCAACAAACGACTCTCAGAATCTCCTCGACATCCCACACTGGAGCTTAGCTCGAACGGCTGCCGGGTCGCTATTTCAGCTGCGACATGGGAAGATCCGGTTAAGTCGAAATCACTCATCACCGGCGTCCGCCTGACAAGCTTCTACAGGCAGCCCCGGGAGGCCTGTTTCCTACCGAAGCTGGAATTACCCTGTAGACTGGACTCCCCGGTTTTCTACTGTACTTCTAGCTAACGAAAACTCCAGCCGGTCATGAAAAGAGACTTCTTCGCCTTCCAAAAGAAGGAGAGAGAACGGACCTGGTCTTGATGAAGTCAAAGGGCAGAGAGAATGTTACGGCGAAAAACCCAGAGATCGCACTTGCACCTAAGGTTGTTGCCCAACCCTTTCCGAAGGTGGGCTCCAACAGTTCTTTCGCCTGATCATTCGATGCCAGCATTCCTTTCAATGCGAACAAAAAGACAGAAGCCGCACACCCACCATCTGCCCTCACAGGCCGCCTAAGTACACGAAGGTAACTGCCATGTCCCCTGTGGCTGCCTTGAACTCCTTATGGAAGAAGGCGGGCTGAGACAGGTGTGCGCATATGTCTATAGAAATATTCTCTCTAAATACATATGCCTATGCATGGATATACTATAGCTATATGTAAGTATATCTACCCTTCTCCGGAAAGGGCCTTTTTGCAAGATGACAGAGGAGGGGCATGCAATCTTGAAAAAAGATTACGGTGAGCATCTCCTTTGACACGGATATCGAAAAGCGAGGTGTACATGAATATACAGCGATGTAGGCGGACAAAGGGCATACAGACGCATACACAAGAACAAAGCAGACGAGCTCTCTACGCAGAGGGGCAGGGAAAGCCTGCTATCAACACACCTCCACCCATCAAGATGGTAGAAAAGACCGCATACTCCTTATCTAAACAGAAGGTCTGTTCCGATACACAGACTGAATGCGTAAAAGCTTTCATTATATGCATATATATATATACTACACCCGAATGAAGCGCCATATGCACCTGACATGAGCACCGATACCCTGTACCGTTTGTCGAGGTAGTCCAAGCCCTGTCTGAAGGCCTAGCTCAGCGAAAAGGAAGTGCGATTTTGGAGTCCGAGGCAGATGTGCGCTGCTCCCTCATCCTCGGTTTTTCATACTGTGTTAGAGCATCTCAGTTAACACGGGCTGATCCTACAGCCATTACACAGGTCTCTACTTTGGTCCGACACACAACAGAGAAAGAAATCCGTCTCACCCATATTTAGAGCCATGGCTCTCAAGACGGTGGGTGTGCTGCCTCTCCATAGTCCAAAAAGACCCTCTTCCTTAACAATTCTGCTGACTGCATTGACAATTCCCGTGTAGTTACGTCGTTGCTCCGGAGGGAGTGTCGCATCAGCCTGTGAAAGCGAAACCGATAAAGCAGAGGTTCGCATGCGAAGACCACCACTAGGGACACAGCATCGGCTTAGGTCGATGAGGTCGGGGGAGTAGGGCGGACCGGCGCAAGCGATCAGATAACTGTCAAGCTCATACAAATCACTCACAGCTCTCCTCTCACAGCATGTAAATCCAAGTACGGTACGTACATGCACCTAGCAGATAAGCACATATGGACGGGTAGAGATAGAGAGATAGACGGATGGATACAGATAGCCTGACGGATATTCGCAGATTGGTCGAGATACACAGAGCGTAGGCAACTTGGTATATAGACACAGATGTGATGAGCTAGATCTACGGAGAGGCTGATACCTGCAAAACAGTAAGTACAGACAAACATAGAAAGCGGTAGGTAGTAGGTAGTGCAGACGATAAGAGAATAGAGGAGTGACAACTGACCTGAAGACGGATAAGAGCCAAGTCTGCGGGGTTACCGATAAGGCTTCCAAGACCTCCAGCAGCAAGACCGGCAACTGCTTTCTTCCACAACGGTAGAGGAGGTGCAACTCCGCCTCCCTTTCCCCCTTGGTTATGTTTATCCTTGACTGACATGTGACGCATCTCATCGCTGATGATTCTAAATAGACCTAAGCGTGCTGTGCTATATGTCAGCTGTACGGACACAGACCAAAGTAAACACAGGGCTGTGAGTCATCTCCCACATCGGAATCATGAAACAAAAAGAACAGTCCGTATTCTATTGAAGCCGAGGAGAGAGACATACTGAAGACGACACGTCTCGACCGAGTGAAGAGCTCTCGTACTTTTCTTCCCTTGTTGACACAAGAGACCTATTGCCTACATTGAGATATCGAACAGACCATTCTCAAACAGGGGAAGTGCGGAGAAAATACAACGGGTACGGCACAACAGGATCAATGCATGCAAATCTTCCAAGAAAACAACCTAGCTAGCTAGGGACAGGCACAGCATACGCACTCAGGCTCTCCTGCGTCCGCTCCTACGGCAATAGCAGGTGCACTGTGAGGCGCCGATACGTCGGTTGCCGTACAAACCAGAATAGAGCATTCAGGTTTCTCATCGCGGGTAAGGGTGATCTGTAGAGTTTTCTGAATCCTACACACTTTCATGTCTTTAATTCCGCCGAAAGTCATGAGTTGCTTCGAGATTGTGTCGCTACACAGCAGTTTCTTATTCGCAAAAACTTAACGACAGAGAACAAAAGCGTCCGCAGTAACGCCGCAGTCACACAAGCAGAGCGAACACTCCCCCCTTCGCTCCGCTTGATCTGTCAGAAAGAAAGGCCCCAAAACAGCACATGTCTCTATCACCCAGATTTCTCCTGCCATCTTTAAACATATGATTACATATATACATATACGTATATACGCATACGAATACATATATGTAGAGATTCATCCGGAATTCTTAGAAGAGTTGACACGGAAAGCTGGACTCGGAAAGCAGCAGTGTCCCTGCAGGTAACATCATCCTCTATTCCTCTCTATATACACGCTCTTCGAAGTACGGACTTATCTTGAAGAAGGGGAACTACAGACGCTCGTGATCTCTCAAAGCTCTCTCCATTTTCCTACCCTTCCTTCTTACTTGTCGAATGAGGCCGGCATCGAGACCCTTGTATAGGGCTTTGAATCCTTCATTCTTGACAACATTTCGGAAGACCGTTAAGGGACGCGTCGAACCACCAGCCTCTCCAGCTAGCTGGATACGAACTTTGACCATGTCTACAGGCTGAATACATGACGTTGCTATACACCCAGCTAGCCCTCCGACAACAAACGGTTGAACACGTTTTAGCGACGATGTGGCTGCAGGAGACTTCGCCTGACCGCTGGGTGAAGAAGAGGAAGAAGAGATCATCCCCTCTCTACCCCCCGCTTGGACTACGGGAGTAGCAGGAGAGGTGTAAGTTTGACTCGAGGGAAGCGAAGAAGCCATGGCGACGAAAGCAAGACTGTCTTGTCTCTCTTTCCCAGAAAACAGGACTTCCGGAAAGCACTGGTCGTTGATATATGGAGGTAGGACACGTATCTATTCGATGTCTACAAGCCCGGATGATAGTGTATTTATATGTGTACCCCTATACTGTAGTTTACAGGTTGTTTTATCCACTCATCAAGCCAGCTGAAAGGTCGCCGTTCTTCCCGACACAGCGCGATAAACGGTGCTCTGCACGGGGACGTCTGTAGGATGCGTGGATAGCAACAATAGGAGAGTGTCTGAGAGATTCTTGCGGTCGACTGAGGTAGCGCATCAACCGGTAGGACGGATCATCGTTCTTCGCGGTCTTTTGTGTATGAGAGAGACTACTAGATTCGTCTCCACTCACTGGTCGTTCCTCAGGCCGATCTGTTTGTGTCTTCACTTTAGCTCTGAAGAGCGGATTCGTGAAGCCCCCGCGTGCAAGAACAAATTTAGAGGGATGACCTCTGTGAATCGACGCCGCCTAATACTTGGAGAGATGAGACGGCTGGGGTCTCACATACGCGAAATCCTATGGTACGCATACGATGATTGAAGGAGAGCCGAGAGTCGACCAAGAAGATGTCGCTAGAATGCACACCACGCCAAGAAAACCTGACGTGACAGATACAGTTCGCACCAAGCGAAAAAGAGATAAAGACACAGGTCCGCTCCTTCGGAACCAAAAGAAAAGTAAAGCGCTCAAGTCATTAAGTATAGAAGCCAAAGATAAGGAAAACCAGCGGAAGAAGCAACTGAAGCAAGAGTAGAACTTGTTAGCGGGACGAAGATAGAGAGCGGACGCGGGTGAATGATCAGGAAGACGACAGGCGCCGAATGCCTTAGAAAAAGAAGACGAGTTCTTCCTGTCCTAGGATTGATTCTTCACTTCTTCTACTATGAGAGCTCGGCTTTTTTTGCCTCCTTTTCTTTTTTTGGCGCAAAGTTTCTCTCAGCTACTTCTCGTCCTATTCCTACGACACCGCCAAACGGGAGCCCTGTTATCCTGTCTCCTTCCTCAAGACAGTGCCACCGACCGAAAGGCAGGCATCACAGGCTGACGCGTATTACGACGTGTAGGTTTCAGGATCTCTCAGATCCACACGTTCTGAAAAAAGTATGGAAGGCATTTCAAACGGAGGGGTAGTCTCTTGTCCATGGTCGATGAATAATGAAGAAAAGCGGCTATGCACCTCTGTTTTTGTGGGTTTTTTTCTGGGCCTACCTGGCGGTCGACGCCGCATACATGTCGACGCAGTATATCGGCAGGCAGGCGGGCTGGCTGCTGGGCCATCATTCTGTACACACGCTCAATCACTACACATGGGAGGCCTCGCATGCAGGAAAGCTTCCTTTTCTTGTTGTACGTGTGTATGAGATAATTTGTCGGACAGTAGTGATTTAGAAGAAACAAGCAACTCAGCAAGCCCAGTCTTCTTGTGTGTTCTTTTTTTCTTGCTGGTACCTGGTGTCGGGGGTCTTATAACCGATGTTCTTCTCTTCAGTCAACCTGTGAGAGTGGTGATAGTGACCGCGGTATCTTTCTTCCTTCTCCCACTATCTCTTTCTTCTGTGCAGGAAGGAATGTAGACGGTTCCTCTCTGCGGTCCTTCCTTCTCGGCCGTTCCTCTTGTTTCTTGTCTCTCTATCATCCCTCGTGCGTTCTGCCCTCTCCCGTTGTCGAGATAGATACGAAGGAGATCAAGAATCGTCATTCGTCCAGGCTTTCTTTCGGAACACTTATTGTATCAGGAATCCTCCATATCTTCACTTCGACTTTTATAGAGCGAGATCTGCTTTCGCCCGTAGCCGTTTGTTTCTGGGTCCCTGCCGATACGAGGACAGGGGCCTGAACACAAGAACCTTCGCACTTCAACTCAAGACGTCATAACAGAGTGGGCAAGATGAACGAGTCTGTCTCTCTGTCTGTCTGAGCAAACGCAATCCTCTCGTTCTTCTCCCTAAGTTGCATGTTTCTCGCTGTCTCCCGTAACACGTTACTGTCTCTTTCTCTAACACCATGGTCACAGACCCTCAAGGACATTCTTCAAGTAGCGGGAATCGTTCCCCTCCCGATGCTTCCTCTCCTTCCTCTGCTTGTAATCACACATCTAATGATCATATGCCTTTTTTGAAGAAAGAGGAGAGAGCCACCACAGATCGATATGACCGTCAAATCCGAATCTGGGGCGAACATGGCCAGGATGCTCTGTCCCGTTCCTCTGTTCTGCTTCTTGGTTCTTCTGCAGTTGCAGGGGAGGTCTTGAAGAATTTGGTGCTTCCGGGAATTCACCGATTTCTTGTTGTTGATGATGCTGTTGTTAAGTTGTCAGATCTACGAAATAGCAGCTTTTTCAGTAAGCAAGATGTAGGGAAACTCCGGAGTGAAGTTCTTGCCAAAGAGGTCAAATGTCTGAATCCTGATGTACACAGTGCTTTTCTTGCCTTGTGCCCTCAAGAATATATTGATCTGTGTGAAGGGAAGAAGAAGTCACGAGAAGATGACGTTCCACGGGAGAAAGCGAGAGAAGGGGGGGGGAGCAGCGGCGAAACATGGACCCCAAGTGTCTCAACTGCAGTGTATGTACACCCGACTGAAGGTCGCAGTAGTAGTGGCCCTATTGTAGCGGATGGAAATCTTGAAGGGAGATTAGTCAAAGCTAGGAACGGAATCCGCCTGATAGAAACACCAAGACAGTTCTCGGTTGTTATAGCGTGTCAGCAGCCCTTCAACCTCCTCCTAAGATTAAGTGATCTCTGTGGACTGGAAACCTCATACTCGCCTTCCACTTCACCTCCTCCGACTTGCGACTCGTCCCTCGCTTCGCATTCACGTTCTTCTTCTATGTCGCCTTCTTCCCGGACGACATCAACTCCACCGTCATCTCGTTTAGATTGTCCAGCGTCGGCGTCAGATTCTTCTTCTTCTTCACCACAGGGGACCCCAGCTCTCTCCCTCTCTCGTTCCTTAGTTGTGCCTTTGATATGTGTCTCCTGTGTTGGACTGTTAGGATGTGTGAGGATTAGTGCTGGGGTGAGATGTCTTGTAGAGCGAAAAGCTCAAAAGAATGTGGATTTACGGCTTTTTGATCCCTTTCCCGAGCTTTATGAGTTCGCTATGAAGTACGATCTTGATGGCATGGACGATATGTCTCACGCCCAAGTCCCCTTTGTTGCAATTCTCATCCAGGTATACACAGCTTACCATTCCTCTTTCGCAAGTTCAGCGCTAGTTGCGGTGTCTAACTTCTTCTCTGTGCCATGTCTACGTACGCAAAAAGCTATCAACAGCCTACACGCCCTTCCTCTGTCGAGCTTTCTATTCTGATTCGTTTACTAGCGCAGTATTCTTGAGATAGCAAAGATTTTTTGCAAGGGCATATTGTGGAGGTTCTTCGAGTGTATACAGGGACTGGGAATTATAGTTCTGTGACGGTGTCTTCCAGTCACGTGTAGACAAGAGTCAACTAGGGCAAACAGAAGTCGCAGCAAAACTCCGTTGTCTTCTCTTCCTTTCACCGCCCTCGCTTTCCTTTTGCTTACTGCACGTTCTCTTTCTTCTTCTTGTCTCTTTTTGTCTCTTGACTTCTCCAAGGTAGAGTCATGCTGCAACTGTGCCGAGAAAGGCAATGCCAGATTTGCCTGTGGCTGCGGTGTGTGTACGGCCTGGACTGGACACGTTTCCTTGCTCTTCATGCCCTTAGGTACTCGACAGGTACAGAAAAGAAAGACAGGGTATTAGCGGAATCTGTTGCTGGGGGGGATCCTCGGCATCGTCTCAGCCTATACACGGGGCTGGTGAGATGGCATCTGCGGAAGGATCATGTGGTGAGCAGGCCCTCGCTACTCCTCTGCCACCTGAGGCCCGCAGACAGCTCGAAGCCATGATTGAAGAGATGAGAAGATATCCGGATGAAGTGAATTTTGATGAAGCACGTGCAAATGTCTATAGAATCCTGCAACCATATCAGCCTTCCGAAGAAGTTATGCAGGTGAGTCAAGAGCGTAGACCTCTTTTTCCTCTGTCTTTTTGTGTTGCTAAAAAGCTTCTCAAAGAATGTATCGTCACTATACCGGACAGGCCTATACTGCAGGAAGTGCCAAAGAAGGACCATCTCTTCTACCCGTGATCTCAGTTTGTTTCACTCACCCATGTCGCATATGTATAGGTTCACGGAGATACGTTGTCTCTTCATCTAAACGGAGTATTCTTCATGTCAGTGGCAGTTTGGACTTCTCGTTTCTCGTTCCTTCTGACGAGTATCGAGCGGGCTTCACTGAGAATAGACACAGATTTTCTTTCCCTGTTGTCTGCGTATGAAGGGAGAAGGGCGGATGGCTAGCACTCAATAGTATGTAGAAACTCTGCATGTACCCACTCGGCTGCGAGGTGGGACTTGATGTAGAGGTCATTACGTAGGCTCCAAATGCGGTGCGCAGATAAGTAGGCATAGCAGCTGTTGAGTTGCATTGCGTATAGTACAGTAATGAGTGAGCGGGGGCTTACTCACCTTTGGAAAGAGCTGCAGAGTAGAGTTTTACGGATTTTCAGTGGCTCAAGCACGCGTCCATGTATCTCTTGACTTCTGTGCTCATAAGCTGAGGTGCAAGTGTAGTGAGGGCGTAGAGTTCGGTTCGCTATGAGTGCAACAAACAACACCGCTTCTGAAAGTTCTCTACATGTAAGGCGTGTCTCAGAAAAGAGACCACGCCTGCAGGGACGTGTTTTGGTATAAGACTCGTTTCACATTCCTCTTTGTCAGAAAGACGGCGATACCGAGACCGTCTGTTCGATATGATGAATTCAGGTGATTGAGGAGGCCTCTCAAGACTCGTTCCATATACCCGAAAATCCAGGTTTCTCTTATCTTGCTCGAGCTTTAGCGGCGTTTCATCGCGCATCTCATAGGTTACCCTTACAAGGCACTGTGCCTGATATGACCTGCGACACAGAGAGCTTCATCCGCATGCAACAGTTATATGCCAAGCGCGCCGAGGGGGACTGCAATGCAATCAAAGCTAGCGTGGCGATGCTTGAAGGGATAAGAGACGACGGGGAATGCAAGACAATCCAGACCTCGCCTGAGTATACACAGATAGAAGGGACCTCGAGTACCAATCCTGCTGCTTCTCGAGAAGAGTCTTTGGGCCTCGCTCCCAAGACCGACCGCTCGTGTGAAGTCACCCTAGCATTCCTGACGCATGCTGATGTGGAGAAATTCTGCAAGAATGCGCACGACCTCAAGATTATTCGGTAGGCCTCAATAGGTCTGGAGTCTTTTGAGTCGCTTTCTCTGCATACCTTCTATTGTCAACTCGAGAAACGTGCGCGGATGTGCCTCGCATCTCCAGTCCGGATAAGGGCACTGACATACAGCCGTCAGGTTTTCTTGAAGATTCGCGGAAGCCTATACGCGTACTGCTTGGATGTGCATCATCGATACCTTCTTACTTGCGGCAGGACAGTGTCATGCCGGACTGTCATGGGGTATTGTGCATGCTTGGGACACATTGTTTTAACACAGCCATACACGAGAAGGGGCTCACATCCCCTTCACGTAGTGAAGGGATGTCGGGGTGTGAACCTGACAACTTTGATCGGGCGTCAGAGGTGAGAAGAGTGCGGGTTCCTGTGTACGCCTGCACAGGTATCGCAGTCTGCGCCAAGAACTCACCCCGTCCACCATCAATCGTGCGGTCTTCGAGGAAGCGGCGGCCTCTCTCGAGGTAGAAGACACAGATGAGGGCATATCTCTGGCTCCTTGGTACGTCGGTTTCTGGGCGTCTCATCGATTTGCTGAGAAAAAGGGCTTCTTCCCTGGGACACGGCCATCCGGGTCGTGGCCAGCAAGCCACCACGTCGATGGTAAGGCAGGCATTCCCGATTTGCAGGGGACAGCCGAGCAAGGGAGAACTGACGGGCAAGGCGACTCACCGGTTTGTGCCTCGAGGCCTAGCAGCGGATCACGTGTTCCACCGCGTGAGCAGGAACGTCACTGTGCGGCATCGTCCACTGCCATGTGCCGCCCGCTTGAGGAGGATGTTCAGGACTTGAAAGAGGAAGTAAGGCGGCTGGTGGATGAGATTGGAGTTCCAGGGTTTGTCGTTGACGAAAAAATTATCGAGCAGATCGTCGCCTTCGGAGGTTCAGAATTTCCTACGACTGCAGCAATTGTCGGGGGTGTTGCTGCACAAGAAGCGGTGAAGTTGGTCTGTGGCCAGTTTGAGCCAATCAACAATACCTTCATATGGAACGGCGTTGAACGCAAATCTGAAGTCTATGAATTCTGACTTGTTCGCGATCAAAAGCTGTTTTCTGTTTCATGATTGAGGTCGCCCAAAGTGCTCGACCGTGGCACGTCGTACTTTTCTTTCCACTGCCTGTATGCCGGCCGTGTCACCTCTAATGGGCCCCGATAAGGGTAGTTGCTCCCTGACTAGTCCGTGAACGAGTAGTTGCTCGCCGACTAGTCCGTGATAGCGAGCTGGTATCGAGATGCAAGGTTTTGTACGGGAGGTAATCCGCCATCGGGTCCTGACAGAGGCACGCCCATACCGCAGGGACCATCACTTAGAGCCACTTTAGCCACATGCTCCGTGAGGAGCGACGATCTGCCTCTACATGATGCTGCCCGGTGGTTCTCTGCACAGACGGTAAAATGGGGTCCCTACGCGGAGACCCATACGTAGGACCCCCCGGTGGAAAGCAAGAGCGGGTATGCTGAAGCTTCCAAAGTGAAATTCTGTAAGCCAGTCCAAGTGAAAGCCAATGCTCCAGGGTGGAAAAACTGGTCACATAACTCAGACGACACACCTTCGAAAATACACCTGCGCGGATAGCAGCGGCCCAAGAAGGCATCAGAAAAATGGGAGTGCAAGGCAGCTCCAGAGTATCGCAGGAGGCAGACCCTGCGATACAGCTTCTTTGCGCGAGGGACCGAGGTTCACACACTGCGGGTGCATGATTCCCGAACAAGAGACCAGCAGGCTATGCGACTGTTTCGTATCGTACCTTAGTGGCTCAAGGTGCAAGCTTGTATAATCCCGCCTTCACATTTCTACAGTGTTCTCTCGTGCCTGCTTGGACACGGAGTGCCGGCGGCACAGAAGGCAGTAAGTGACCGGCCAGCTGGGTCTACAAGACAATGGCCGCACATGGATCTGGCGTCGTGAGGTCCACGGTGTTGTTCCTGCCTGAGAGCGACACGCTCGGTAAGAGAAAACTAGACAGGGGGTGCCGCAAGACATGCACCTAACTCTGTGGGAAACAACACATCATTGCCTCTCCTTGAAGAAGATGCTTCAGTGCTGCTGTGGCCCTAGCGATGTACAAGTGATCACCTAGCAGAAGTGACCGGGACCGACAATCAGTAGTCCTCCCGCCAGCCTTTCCATGAGCACCAAGGACGCCGGCAGGGCGCCTGCGCCCTTTTGGCACGTCTGTTCGCGACGACGCTGGAAGACAGATCGGGAGTCTTGTCTCAGTGACGCTAGGAGTCGCCGTTCCGAAGAGGTGCAACCCGCTGTTCGCGAGATTCAACACGCCGCCAGCCCCTCGCGGAGGGCTTGCCAGTTCGTGCTTCGCGTCAGTGCGGACCTCGAAGTGTAACAAGTGCTACAGCCATAGGTTCCATGTGCGCAGCTAGCAACTTGGGTTTCTGCAAGCTGAAGAGCGCAAAAAAGTGAATTTGCTTGAGTGTACCGAGTACACCCTTGCTCCGCATGTCCCCGAAGAGTTCGGCGGGCGGCAAGAAGCACAGAAAGGGCCAAAAGACTTTCTTCAAGTCGGTGTATAGCACGAAACGAAAAGCGGTGGACGACGAGTAGTTGAGTCTGAAAAAAGGCGTGCTGTCGCAGAGCTAGCCTATACAGCATTACTGCAATCCGAAACGAGAACTCTCCAGCTCGAGGCCGCGCGTGCAGCACGGTCGTTGGCAGCGCAGTGCACCCCAACTACGCGAAGAGCGCCGGACCGACTTCGGGCGGCCTTGAGACGTTTCGTAAAGCACCTCCAGTTCACCTGTGGCGTCAGCGATCACGAGATGCGGGTCCGCTCCTGTCCAGGCAGGCGAAAGAACGCGCATGCGCGGTATACTTCTTTGGGGGGTGAGTTTCCACGCGGGCCTATCGCTGTCGTCCAACGGCTGCTGGAAGCGGGCTTCTTTCCACCTTCTCCAGTTGTTCAGCTTCAGCAGGTTGCGGCAAACATAGTGGCACCCGCACGGCATGCAAGGATTCAGTAAGTACTGGGAGAGCCCGCACCACGCGTCTTCTCCGGAAGTTGACCGTCCAACCAAGCCCGACCAGGGCCGGAGTAGTGCCAGGCCTACTGCCTAGAAACTAACCAACGGCGGCAACGGCCTGTCCGGCATCCCAACCTTTCCTAACTCAGACACCACTGCTTCTTCAGGAAGCAGAGTGTGAAACGGACAGGGTGGCACTGTCAGCGGCTGCCTGCGAGTGGCGTGCCTCTCTGAGCCTTGCACATCGGTCTTCCGGGGTCCGGCAAACATCATTTGCTTTCGACGATCACCTCCTAACAAACTTCCGGGGCACTCAATCAGCTGGCTGCTAGGCTCCGGTCCTTACACGGTCTGTCTAATTGCTCACCTTGGACACAGCCTTGAATTCGTCTGGGTTAAGAAATCAGGGGTACAGCCCGTAGTGCCCACTCCCCGTGTCTGTTCAGCTAGGCACACCTGCACCATTTCGTCGCCAGCTGTGGTAGCGTCTGAAAAGCGAGCATCTGGACACCTCCTCGCCTTTGTGGCTGGCATAACGAAGTCGAAAGAACCGTCGATAGCAGTATTTCGAAGCTCATTATTGCCAGGAAGCCGAAGAGCTTCGTCTCGTGAGCAGGCGCAGTTTTTCCCCCTCGAAACACCATGGCAGAGTGGGCCGATTTCAATGAGATTTCTTCGGGCGCGGGGCTAGATGACGTAGCGGCCTTAGAGGAGATGTTCGGTTTGCAGCAACAGAGGCCCTCAGGGGGGCTGCTGGGGCAACCGGCCCCGGATGAGGGAGTGGTCATTCAACCGCAAGCCCATAGTGTCCTCAAAGGCCGTCAAGAGAGCGGAGAGAAGGTATTTGTGAACCTATGCACACACCCGAAAGTTGAGGCTTGGCATTACAAACAGCTGCTGGAGGATGAAGCCCCAGCCGGAGAAGACAATCAGGGAGTCCGGATTCCCCTCAGTGTTGGCGAACGTGAGTTGTCTTTTCTTCTATTTGGCCTGCGAATCGAGACCAAGATATGCTCTGACCTGGTGGAAATTACTTGGCCGCGGCAGGGCTAAACAATTCCTGCTTGTCAGCGCCCCTTCATGCCCCTCGTTCTCAAACTGCTGTAGAGCGATACCTTACTTCATGTCTTTGTGCGATGCACTGTTGCCCGCAGGCGTTGAATGCTGCGACAAAGAAGGGAAACCATGCACAGCATTCGATGTCGTTTTCAATCCAGGTACATCGTGTTCATCGGCCACGAAGACAAAATAAGGTACACGAGCATATGAGCTGTGAAGCCTCTCTCCAAGTGACACGATCTGTTTTGTCCTTCCGTGTCCGGCACGTAGGGAGTCACATGACGTGACTACGCGAGCAGTTGTTAAGCTTTTGTCAGATGCACACACAGGACGGGGTCTCCGAGGAGACTACGGTCCTCACTCCACCAAGTGCGTGGCCGTCTGACCGGAGAGCGGCCCCTCTTCTTGTCTGGGGTGCAGCAGGTGCCACAGCTAGTTTAGTTACCAGCTGCCTACTGGGAGTCAAACAAACGTACTCCCGGCGTAGTGTTCTACTGAGAGCGGATACACCGTCCAACGTAGTGCCCAGCAATAGTTCGTAGCGACAAGGTGTCCAGTGTGACAACCACGTGCCAGTACTTCACGGCCGGATGACGCTCGCCGACGTCCAAGGTTGCTTTCTCAGCCCCGAGGGCGAAGCCGTCCAGTTCAACCCAAGTCAGCTCACCGTTTCTGTCATATGTCTGAGGCGGAGCTATGAAAAGTGGCTAGGGGGGAGAGCTAGAATGAGGTATTCTCCCTTAAACCTGCTGGAGCTGCGGCTTTCGCATATCCGTCCTTTGTTTTCAGGAACCCTTCAAGAGTGTACCAAAGAGCCTGCACTCAAGCAGTTATTAGCTCGGTTTTCACTGGCCGCGGTCTCCCACAAGTATGGGCTGAAGCTGTCAGAGGAATTTTCCTTCCCCAAGCTCAGATACAAGGGTAAGAATGGCCTTCGGCTTCTCGAAGAGACACTTGATTCTTGCGTGGTGTCGTGGTGTGGGTCATGGCATGCCCTCTTAGTAGCTGGGTTGAGTTCAGATAGAGGCACCAGCCGCTGAGCGAAGAGGCGGAAACTGTCTGGCTTGCGTCGGTCCAGGTCAGGAGCCGCCCCGGTCGCAGCGCATCAAGCTAACATCCCATACAAAGATTGAAGAACTGGAATCGACAGTCTCTCTGCTGTCCGATATACCGTCCACCACAACACACCACCGGGGACCTGCGAAAATGCAGGAAATTACAGAAGAGGATGACAAGAGCCGACAGCCAGCGTTCGAAGCTTGGTTTGCTCCTCCACCTCTAGCCACGGAATTCCTTCACTTTCTCAAGGAAGACCAGAGCTACTCCAGAACTTCAGTCTTCCCTCGGTCTGGCAGATCGGCCGGTGAGCCAGCCGGTTCGGGGTCGCGAGGAAAAGCTGGGTCGGACCCCCCGTACTTCGGTCTCTGGAAGGAGGAAAGGCAAAAAATAGCACAAGGGTGTGACAGCAAGGAAACCAGTATAAACGCCTTTGATTTCGACGGAATCATAGAGGATGTAGACGACGCCGGAGAGAATTCCAAAAAAGGCGGAAGTGCCCCGGGCGCATACACTCCTGCAAGCACTACAGGGGACGGCGCGCTACCGCTCAAAAAAGCTTTCCTGCTTTCTCCCGAGGAGAAGCGAAAACAAGTGGCGCGACAGAAGTGTTTGATTTCGCGATCCACTTTGGCTGGCACAGTATTCGTACTCCAACTCGACCTCCGCTCTCTCAACGACGGCAGTTGCCCTTCTTGTATCGCCTCTGATCCAAGTGCGCCAGCCGCCTGCGCGAAACTACGGGTCGGGGCGCCTGCGTGTGACCCCAGCTTGGGTTCCGCTGGTGAAGAGCGCCAGACAGAGATAGATCTAGCCTCGACGCCAACGGTCACTATCAGTGACCATCATCTCCTTGTTTCTGTACCAGTGGCCGACCCGTTCTCGGCGCCAGCACAGTGTGCCTGCGACTGCAAAAGCAAGCAGAATGCCGTGTCGGCCTCCGCACAGGCTGGGCAGAATGACCCAGCAAGAAGGC
The DNA here is from genome assembly GCF_002600585.1 of Cystoisospora suis. NCBI lineage: Eukaryota > Apicomplexa > Conoidasida > Eucoccidiorida > Sarcocystidae > Cystoisospora > Cystoisospora suis. Next base: position 171,883 of record NW_027153948.1, read on the forward strand.
ATCCAGGCGCACCTCGCAAGAAGGAATTCTTGTACAGGTTCCCTCTTCCGATGTGTTCTCTGTTTGCTAAGGGCATGGTTTCGAGTGCCTACCCCTTTTTATTGAACGTCGTCATTCCTACGGACATGGAGGCAGCCGCGGCCATGGAAGCTTTTTTCGGTGGAGGTTCGGTACCGGCTTGCGAACCGAAAGCGCCAGTCGAATGCAATCTAGTCCCTCAGGGCACCGGTGACAGTAGCTTCTCCAACGACTCAAAGGAGAAGAACTCTTCCAATGCGCTGGAGTGCCAAGGGTCTTTCATGCGGACGGGGCTCTCTCTGGCCTCCGCAGGCATCAAGCCAAGTACAACTCAAGCCGAGCAGGCCCGCACTGGTGACACAAGGAATGCAGGCTTCGCGAACGAGTTTCTTGACGCCGTCTTTTAAAAGCGGGGTCACACGGCCTACACGGCTCAGGCTGTCTAAGCTTAGAAGGCCTCGGTGGCATGAGAATGCTGGTCTCGAGAAAACGGCGAACGTCACCTTCCTGTGAGGAGCTTCGGGTGATCAGCCTCAGAATGTCTTGCAGCTCTCCGAAGCTGAAAGGACGGAATTTTCCGTGTGGCTAAACTTCAAACCATTCGCTCAGAGAGCAATACCACGGCCCCAAGCAAAACATTCTCGGGTCGCTTGGACAATACCAACTACTCAGAGGCAAGGCTATCGGTACTCATCTGGGGACTCCGACTGTTCTGTGCGGTACCTGGGAGAAAGCTGGTACACCTGCTCTTACTCAGCTCCTCCGGCCACTAAAAAAACTCACATGATTGGAGCTCGCTGCTTGTGGTTGGACTGCACGCACTTTGCTATTAGGATTGACCTAGGAACGTGTAGCCTTTCAGGCGCGCCCGATAGACTACGGAGAGGTATGCAGCTCGCCTCCCCGATCGAGGAAGAGGGAACGGTCTATGATGTTGGTACTAGGAGTGCCCAGATCAAGACAGACTCGGGCATGGAGACAGCCACAAAGATCTTGGGGTTTTCCTCGGAACGCAGAAAAGACGGCCAGCCAACGGCCACCCTCCGCTCACCAGACAAGCGCTTTTCAAAGGATTCTTTGCACAACGTGACTTGTTTGATTCTCACGGTACAGTAAGACGCAGTTCCGAGGCATAACTTCAGCAGCGTTCATGAGGACTGGATGGAGTATTCTATGTGAGTTTAAAAAAAGGCGGCAAATGCTACTTGTTTCTTTTTCAACTACTACAGGTAATCTTTTTTGGTCTACTACTTTGTCGATCTCACAGCCAGAACCACCGACGACACACCGTTCTACAAGCGAAGATACAAAACAGTCGCGCCAACAAAGACAAAAACGGTCGTCAACGATCCGACCTTTCAAGTTGCTTCAGGCTCCCTATGCCACAGCTGCGCCGTTGATCGGACATGTGCTTGTTTGAAAACCAAGTAAAAAACGTTCGACAGACAGCAACTATTTCCCCTTCAAATATGCATCAGGACACAGGACAGCACAATGCCATTTCAGTGGACACCGACTACACAACTCAGTGTTCCTTGCTTTTTCCGAGCTTCGCGAAAAAAACCCACAAAAACGATGAGCCCCTCTCGTGCGGCAAGCCCTATGCCTTTACTCCTCCGGAGGCGTTCCTTGAGCAACGGGCACTGACGTACAAGTACCCGCACGACGCTAGGGGAAAAAGCCCTGGCGTCGGTATGGTGTCGTTGATTGAGACAATTGAAAGTACTCTTTACCTTTTCACTGGGGGAAATAAACGAAAATAGAACTGGTTTGAAGTAGATTCAAAAGGTGCTATCAGCAAAGAGGTACAAGCAGTTGTCTTCTTTCCTAAGCTGACGATGGATTGTCGGGCGTTAAGAGATCCTGACTCCGGGAACGGATGAAATGGCGAGTCTCCTCCCGCCGTTGAGCGCAATTCCAAATACAGGTCTTCTCCGCATCATTCAGACGAGTCCCTGAGATGAGCAAAAGCCGTAAGGAAAGGACTGTGAAGCGATTCGAGTATTTACTGTGTCAAAAAGATGCACTACAGAGTTTCGGCATGAACTGTCTCAAACCAGCACAAAGAGAGTCAAACGACAACCAGATGAGAAAAACCTGCTTGGGAAAAAGTGTTCACCATCTCGGAATGCGGCCGCAACTTGTTGAAGGAGGGATGCCGAGATGTATTAATACCCGCATGTTCTCTCTCCCGCTCTAGGAAAGAACAAACCTCTGTTGCTGACGTCGTCAACCCAACAAACTTGAACGCGTCACGATGAGTATCTATCTACCGAGCTATCTGCGATGCGTCCGTGAGCTGCGGCAACTTGGAGTAGCACTAGGCCTTGGGGTATATCGGTCTGAAGCTAATAGTTATCAGTACACGCATGTCCACGTATGAAATATGTTTCCACCACAGCAGTGCGTGACCCATTATAGCACAAGCTAAGAGAGATCTCGCAAAACGTGTCCCAGCCCTCACAGTGATTTTGACTAAGCTGTCTCAGCTTCTACTGTCCGTACAATTGGTGGAAAAGGAACAACGACTACGTTTTACCTGCTAAGGTCTTTTGTTTTCCCGATTCGGAGCTTCGTTTGTACTAGCTTCTGGTCTCTGCTACCTCTTCGCAATGCTCTATCAAAAACGCAAGAATATCATACGTCGTCGGTATCGCTCGCTGCCTCAGATGTCTGTCTCATGCACTACTAAGTCTGTGTAACTGGGCGGTACACAGAGATGACGAATCCCACGAGGGTATACGCAAACCCCTCTTTTGCGGTACACCCCCTTTTTCTCCTTCTCCTTCGTTTCCAGTGCTTACTGATGCTTTCAACACACCGTGAGAAACACATATCTGTGACTCTGAACTCCTGCAATCTCTCCTGAGAAAAAAGAAAAGCACAAGAACATGAGAAACAGTCAGCCCATCGGATACTCCTACAACTACCTACAAACGGACCCGGGAAGATAGTTAGCAAGATACGAGGAAAGAGAAAAGCACGTGGATTATATGATCGGCATCTGAATCTCATCACCGAACTATGCAAAGAGAGGTGTACTACGCAGCACAGCAGACGCTCACAATCCTTGTGTCTACCATGACACGAGTATTTCCATGCCCACCTAATATGCTGTGTTTGCTGTGTCCTTCAAAGGGAAACAGTTCAGAAACAATCTTTGAGACTGTTCGGCAACGATTATACTAAGTGACTAGTCGGAAGACGGATAGAGTCAAGCACGGGAGATTCTGCTTTGTGTACAACCGCAGCTTCACCTCCTGTACCTATCGAGGTAAGGAGTACGAAAGAAGAGTTACCCCCGTGGCTAATATAGCAGTCGCATAGGTGCACAGCAGATGAAACAAATGACCTCAAAATGGATCTGTAAACCTAGCATGGGTGAGTGATGCAAGCAGAAAGCGAGATCGGCCCTGTGTCGTCCCCCTGTCTCTTTCTACCTCCAAAGAACCGTTGGTGACCAGCTAATGAGACGTGAGCTCGTGCGAGAGAGAGCCGGAATGAGCACAACAAGAACACTTCTGATAGATGGAGTCTTCCGTTCTTTCCCGTCACTGGGCGGGCGACTGCCCGAGTGGATGTAGAACCATGAGGTTGTTCTTGTCCATTTGCAATCTATTGCCTTTCAAGCTCGTCCACAACTGCCAGATACCACGGCGTTATTTGTGTATACCGACTATATCGATGCGCAAGAGAAACAAGAATAAGAGATGAGGGCAGACAATGTCCATGTAGCACCACCAGCATGGCGACATTATTTCGCCTCTAATACTTCACGTCCTGTTAGGTCAGGCATTAGATACGCGCGCATACGAGTACAGTCTACCCTGTATCCGTGAATGCAAATGAGCATACAGAGCAGCGGCTAATACGAGACGATCTTCCTTTCTCTCTTACCACAACACCTAGGGCTTCCGCAAGATCCCGTTGTTTCATTTTCTCCATTTTCTTGTCCCTCTCCACTCAAGAATGGCAGATACGCATGAACTTCACTCATGCATCTCCTAGGCAGCGAACAGTAACACAAACTCACTTGAGGGTACTCTGCTGGGAGATGCACTCCACAGAAGGCGATGGCGATGCTCCCCGAGAGAAGCAAGAATCGAGACCTAGAAGGACATGCAGGCATGCATGCATTAGATGCGGACAGGACCGGATGCCCTCTCCACGCGCGGGTCAAGATAATAAAGCCGTGAGTGAACAAGGGAGGTTCTCGTCCACTGCACACCCGCAGATAGCGTGGGGGGAAGACGTGAAAAAAGGGAAATATGCGGCTTTCCTAACGACAGACGAGCTTTTCAAGTCTTCAGTCCCGTTCCGCCGTCCATGTTATCGGGGAGACAAGCTGTCGGCAGATGCAAGTGTCCACATACGCACACTGTACATACACCACCCGCCAGGGTGGCTGTCGCGGTCGACCCTTCAACAGAGCCGTTCTACTCACTTTCAGCTACCCCCTTCCTCAGCTTTAGTAGTCTCGAGAGATCACGTTTCTCTGCCGTTGGTTTTTGTGAAGTCGCTTTCGCCTGGCCGTCTGAACTCCTGTTCTCGCGGCCGCCTTTTGTGGGTAATCTACAAAAAGTAGAGAACTGTCTTGCACGCAGGCTACCACCTGAGATTTAGAGCAAGAGACTGATTTTCCTTCTATCGTGCAAAGTTTTGAACCCCTCGGGAAGCAGCTTATTCTCTTTCCTAGCTCTAGAATAGGAATCATAGATCTATAGAAGACCAGAGCAACGGAGGTTTTGTCACGAAAGCCCAGGAATAGCAAAGAGAGCTAAAGTAAAGGAGAGCCAAGGGTGGTGGCGCTAGCAGTTGGTGGAAGCCGAAGAAGGTAACTTCCAAGAATGTCAGGTGTCTACTTCAATCTCTCGTCCTTTCCTTCTCTCCCACTCTCTTGCTCGGTCGTACCGGGGATTCTCATTTCTGCTCTGAGATCTAAGAGAGGTGACGAGAGCTCAAAGAGGAATGAAACTGTGTTTTCCACACAAGAACAAGGCAAAGTAAAGCCAACACCGATCTTTCCGTGGAAAGAAGGACGTCATCCAGAGTCGAATCATTGTGAAGAAAAGAGTTTTTCTCTGTCTCATGACGGTGTCGGGGAGAGTCAATATGTCGATCTTCCGAGACAAAACAATCGACATTCCCGATTTTCTCCAACATGTATTTCTGCCCATGCTCTCTCTCGCCACTCCTCTCCACATCAGCCTGGTCATCGTCCGTTCTCTTTCTTTCTTCCTTGTCCACCGCCCTCTACTCCTGTGTCTTTTCCTTCGTGCCACTTGAAGCGGCGGGAACAAGAGAATCGATTCTCACCGTTATCCCTCATGTCAGGGGGCTCTCCCATAACAACTCCTGCTTGCTTTCTCTCTTTAAAGAACGCCTCTTCTTTCTCGTCACCTTCTCTTGCCACTGTGTGCAGCAGGGATTTTCACGGAACACACAATCGACCTTACAGCTCACCAACACAATCGATCCCTGCTTCGATCCCTCTGAGTTCACTGCATGCTTCAGACTCTCAACAGTCGTCGTACTCACTCGAAAGATCGCATGCTTCTTCATCTTCGCCCTTCCTTTCTGCTCAGCCCAAAGAAAGAAAAACCTCTGTTCCTTCTTCCCGTCAATCCCTGCGATTTGGAAACCTCAGGGATACTCGCAGAACTTTCCTAGTAAGATGTTCTGCTTGTTCTTCTAGTTCTTCTCCTCCCCCTTCCTCTTCTTCTGCAGAGACAGCAAGTCCCTCGTCTGTGCTCTTCCCTACAGTTAAAGGAGCATCCTCGTCGTCAGCTCCTTCAGAATCTCCTTCGGATTTCTTTGAGCCGGTCTTAGGCGTTCAGTTCTCTCCCACCATCTTCATTCCATCCGTTTCTTCACGGGGACAGCAGCAGTCCACTCCCCATGACTGTGTAGGTGTGGCACCTCGATGCATGCATGATCTCTGTTGGATTCCTGCGGCCCGGGCCTATGCTATCGGAGTGTACATACACCGTGATACACTTGAGCAATGGAGAAGGTTGTATGGTAGAATGGAAGAAAACGCGAAAGAAAAGGTTGGAAACCGAGAGGAAGTAACGACAGCCTCACGGAGAGACGAGACGGTAAAGAGAAAGGAAGAAGAAGATGGCCTCGCCGGTCTGTTCTTGCCAGCGGTCGAAAAGACTCTTGTGTTTACCTTCGTGAATAATAAAGACCCAGCGCATATTTTAAGAGGTTTTGAAAGAGCTCTCCAAAACACTGCGCCTCAGCACTTAGTAAGATTCAAAGAAGAAAGCCCGTTTGTATCTCGTCAGCTATTGTATTCACACCGGGAAAGAGGACAGAGTGGAGAGAAAGTATACAAAGTGCGGAAGCTCTCCGTTACTCTCACCAAGGGAAAGTGAACATATTCGGTGCTTCATGTCAGAAAGTTGTGTTCACGGCATACATATGAAATAAAAAGATACTTCATCTATCTACACATACATACTATATGCATCTGTACCTACCCACATACATAAATGCATAGATACCTACATACGTACATATATACTAGATACAAAAATATTATTTGTATTCGCGTCCGTCTTGACTGAATGAATGTTAATGGAGACTCATCCACACCTTCATCCTGCCTAGCTGTCTGGAGCTTACGTACGTGTTGCCGAATGTAGACACCCATTCCGTAAACATATACATATATACGTGTATATATCCCTACATATATACATCCACGCACAAGATCTGTCCATGGGTAATTTTACTTATGTCTATATAGGTATGTGTCTATACACTCAAGACAGGTTTTCTTCGTTCCTTTTCGTGTGTAGATACACGTAGAACCGTCAGGCTTCTTCTGCTTTCTACCCTGTTACATTCAAACAGGCGTGGACTTGAGTATCTGCCAGCCATAATCTCTGTGGTAATATCAAAGGATTCCTGTCTCTCTGTTTTTGTGTAGCCGTCTGAAGACAAAGACGTCCTGTCCCAGGAAATCTCTACATTCCTCGGCTTGATCCGGCGTTGTTCCTTTAAGGCGTCGTCGTGTCTAGCAGTGGCGCTTATCCCTTCTTCTTGTTCTTCTTCTCTCCGAAGTACGAATGAAACAGAAGAAGAAGATGATATAAAGCAAAGAAGAAGGTCGGCTTCAAATGGAGAGACCAGGAGCAAAGACTTCACAGAACAGACGATGAGTAGCGATGAAGATAAGAATCCTTCTCTATACACCATTGTTATCATGTATAAAGACAGCAGTGATGATAGGGTGACTACAAAAGAATCAGAAAGGGAAGATAGTATGAGTCAATATGAATGTCTAGGTGTATGTAAAGATGTCCGATTTCTTAGTCTAGCCTTGCATGCTTTATATTTGAATGGGTGGAAGACCTCCCATCCAAGATACACAAGCATTGCTCAGAAGTTCCGCATCGATGCTGAGAAGCAGCTACATACCCAGTCAAATCCATCATTGTAGCTTTCATGGAACTGACGAAAAAGACTTCTGTGTGAAGGGCTGAAACAAGCCTTCTCTTCTTGCTTTGCCTAAAAAGCTTGATTTCTCTCTCTGTGAGAAAGATGCCGAAAGATGGGAGAGACATGCAGCAAAAACTCACAGAAGGAGAATAAGAGTTACCGATGGATTCGAAAGAACAGATATTGACGTATACGAGAGAAACTCTCCCGCAATATCTATCTATCGATCGATCTGTGCCATGTAGTGAAAGTTACTGACATGTGAAGTAGGCGTAGACAAATACAAAAGTATGTGACTACTTTCCTTAAGACATCTCAAAAGACGCAGGGGGGAAGAAAAAGAAGGACGCAGTGAGGCTGGCTGAGCAATGAATGGCCTTGATGTAGAAAGAGAGGAGAGCTCGCTGGTGTACTTCCTTTCACATGAGAAGGCCCACACTAACAGAGAACAGTATCGTATTGTGGCTAGGAATAGACAGAGATATTTTTTTTTTTTTCAAGAAGACTCTCTAGGGGAAAACCGCAGAAGAAAGCCTTGCTAGAATTGGGACAGACAAATTACTCCACACGGTCCCCAAGAGCAGATATATAGAAGCTCTCTCTCCGGGAAGCGAACAGAATGACGTGGTTCGATAGTGAAAGCGACACAGGCCTCACCTTCAACAGCACCCCTAGGGCGAGGATTCATAAGGCGGAAAAGCAGGAATGTGAGCTTCGTCGATCGAAGAAGGTATAGAAAAAGAAAGACAATAGACCGTGCGAGAGCGGTGTGAACAGCAGAAGAAAAGGTTTTTCTCTAGAGGCGAACCGGACTCTTCTAATAGGAGCTTGCTTTTCTATAGCGGAGGGAAAAGTAAAGACAAGAGGAGAACGCAACACCAGTCACAAAATCTGGAGAGCCGTTCGATCACATCTACTTCTACTCGGCACCCCTTGAGAGGGAGGGAGTGATACACGTTCCGGCCCAAAGAGGACAAAGGGGATTTTGCAGTAACCCTTGTGCTGAAGAAGTGAAGTTCTTGAATGGAGAGACGGACGAACACTCGCTGCGAATGACTGTAATCCCTTTACCAACACTTCATTCATCGGCTTCTTCCTAATTCGCTTCTTCCTGAACTATGCCCATAGTGGACTGTTGGCAAAACCAGGTTCCGTACCCTCTGCTAGTGATGCGGCGCAGTAGAGCATCCCTTTTCCAGTTCCTCGGCTCTAATAGGGCATCCTGCTGAAGACTCCATGCAGGGGACTCTGAACTTCCTTCCGTTCGGGTCTTCCCAAGCAGTCAATTCTAGAGGACTTCTGACGACTAGACTCTTGTACAGACTAGCTTTTCTTCACTTCGAACTCTCCACAGACAGCAGCAGGGGCCCATCTTTCTGCGCTCCGTGGCGCCAGGTGCCTGGTCTTCATCGGAGGGTGCTCGGGGTGTGGTGCTGCCTTACGTGAAGGTCCTAGTGGTGCCATACGCCTTTCATGTAAAAATAGTGGGGGCTATCATGGGTTCTACTGCCTCATGTGTATTCGTGTCTGTTTTAGTTGTTCTTTTCTCTATAGTCCACCGAAGTTTGAGACACAAGAGCTGGTGAGAGGAGGCTGTAAAGCGAATGACTGGAAAGCTAGCCAAGAGCAACCTGTTCACCGCATCTCCTCGGACTTCCGAAAGGCTTCACCCCAACCGAGGGGGAGTGTGTACTCGATGTGCTGGTGTGTCTACGTCTGCTCGGCCCCCTCGCTGTCGGCCTTTCATTGATGCTTCCTGCCGGCTGTTGGTAGAGTGGTAAGGACAAGTCGAGGAGAAAACTCTACACGCCGTCGGTTGAACGGTTCCTTGCTTTCCTCTTCTTCATGGAAGAACGCAGACACGACACGAAGAAGAAAGAAGCAAAGTAATTTGGAGAAGTCGACACAACCGGCCTTGTCAGTTGGAAAGTTGAGTCAAGATTAGAGCCATGGGCGTTTACATGGGGGGGCCCGGACATTCACCACAGCCTACCAAAGCCGGCACTGCGTGTGTCTTGTGACAAGACTACAAGGGGGAGAAGCTGACACAGTCCGCTTGCATGCAATTTCCTCACCGCTACTGAAACCTGTTCTACGTCCAGCAAACCGTCCCTAGTCAAGACCCAGGGAGAGTCGATCCCTCATCTGCGGCGTCCTGTCTCGCTAAGCTTCTCGGTCGTCTCTGGACGCCTCACAAAAAGATCTCGCCCTCTTTCTTGCTGACGTTGAAGAACTCAACGAAGATAACCTTTCTGCATTCCCCGGTCGTGTTCGTGTGCTTAGAGAGACCTCTGTCTCTCTCGACTCAAAAGAACCGATGCCCGGGGTGTGCTTTGTAGAGTAGAATCGACGTGGGCCTTCTGTCGTCCGTTGTGTCTCACCGCTCGCTCATGCAACAGCATGCAAAATGTCGGATGGAAACACACTTCGATTTCTCTTCTTTTTCTCGTCTCCTAGCCTAACTTCTGTAGTTCGGCGCTAGCTGGCTGTCACGAACGGTAGAAGGTCTCATACGTTCACTACGGCTGTCTCTCTCTTCACGGGAAAGGAAGTCCTTCTCTTAGAACCAGAGTGAGCTCCTGTAATCTTCGTGATCTATGAGCAAGCTTCCTTCTTCCTTCGTTTCTCCTCAGTACGTTCTGTGTCTCCTGCGACGAAATAATCACGAGTTTTCTGGAGGCCTTTCACGTAGCACTCACATCTTTCTCTTTCTTGCTCCGCCTCCATTACACCGGAGAGACAGGTAGAAAGCGCTTTGCCCTGGAAAACCAATCAAGTCGACCGTATGAGAGAAGTGAATAAGTAGGGAGAATTCAACCTCCTATATTTATATGCCCGAGTGGTCACATGTGATCGTAGGACAAAGATTTTTTAGCAGGCGCTCTGCTTCTCTCTCCTGTTTCTTCACTTTCCTCTCCTCTGTGACGCGTCCCATATTATCTGCTTGGGAGGTCTTCGGTAGGGAACCCGTCCTCGCTTGCATCATGCTTGAGATGGCTTTCTTTTTCAGTCTCTATGATGACGAGGAGACGCAAACGACTTTTCCTATTCTGCGGACTTCATCTTTATACATTCACGTACTTCTCGCTGTTGGCAAGTGCTTGGTGTAGATCCAGTAGAAGCACTACATCTCCTTTTCGCAGTTTTTCTGCAGTTGCTTCGTTGCTCTCCGCATTCTCACCATCACCTTTTCTTTCTGTTTCTAGACAGAAACTCCACTTTCTGTCCTCCAATGAAAACAGATCCGAGAGGAAAGAGTCCCGGGAGTCCCATTCTCAAGAAACGACTGGTACATTTCGGGGCGTACATACAGTGCTCAATGCCACATCCGCAGCAGGGCGCACTTGGGGTGTACGTACAACACCATCTCACCGACATTCGCCAATTCCTCCTACGTCGCGAGAAGAATCTCTCACTTTCTTTCCATCCCGAAGTTTGAATGGCCTTCACAAGTGCAATCTCTTCATAAGTTCCCCCGCACTGTCACCTCACCAACCCTTGCTTGCTTCTTCCCACCGTACATTCTCGGGTGTACGTACACCATGGTCCCGACCTTCCCAACAGATCGGGGAAGCTTCTTCAATACTTCCTAGCGTACGTGACCTTCTCGTCTCAACGCCAAGACGGGGAAGAAGAAACTTTCGCTCTTCTCTGCTACTCAACACGTCTAATTACCCTGCAACTCGCGTTTTGAAATCTGCTTTTTCTCCTTTCTTTCTGTCTTTCCTCTTCAATGGCTTGTCCTTATCTTCTTGGGGGGCGAGGTCATCTCTTCTTTTCCGTCGTCCCTCCTATACCCAACTTTTGTCACCCCACCCGTCTTTCTGTGCTGTCGCTTCTAGTGGTAGTAATGAGACACTCCATACACCATCGGCCTCCTACCAAGAGACTGCTCAGTCAGAAGGGGAAAAGACAGACAGAGAGCAAACACAAGCGACAACGCATGGAGACAGGGAAGACGTACCTCGCCTCAATGAAGAAGAAGCGGAGATTAGATTTCGATGGAAGGAAAGATTACGAAATTGTCGCAAAAGTAGATGGAAAAAGGAGAAAGGAACTCGACGGGGAACTATCATTATGGGCATAGAGACATCCTGTGATGACACCTGTATTGGGGTAGTGGAAGAGTAAGAAAACGTCAAGAGTAAAAGCAACCTATAGACGAAACTGTATCTTTCTCCGTAGATAGTCGATAGAATCTTCACCTGGCTATCTCTATATAGCGTTCACGTATCTGTGTGAAGTTCGTATGTGTGTAGGTATTTACGACGTATCTATAGGTGTAAAATCTCTATCTCTCTTAGATACGTATACGTTGAGATCTTTTCTTTTTCTTCGACTCTGAGCGAGTCTTCTCTGGAGATAACTAACAGGGATTATAGTTGGAAGTGATCAGATAATACATTGGGGTGTATATACACCCGGTATGTATGCCACCATAGTGAGAATATCGTATGTGTAGCAGCTATTCAAAGCTGCCCACAGGCGGTCGCGGGACGTCTAGCACTAAGACTTTGTATGTATGCTCTGAGTGTCTATGAGTCTTTATCTCTCGGTATCAATGCGAATTTTTCAAAGGGTGATTGGCTCCGCGCCGGACTGCATTTTCATGTAGAAGATAAGCCCGAGTCCTCTGTAGGTTTCTATCGCTGGCTGTGTATCACTCAGACAGCTCCAAGTTACACCCCCTATACCCAGGGGTTCATCTTAACACCGTTCCTCTCTTTGGAGAATACGCCGACAATGCATATACATACATACATACGTACATACGTACTCATACACACATATTCATGTATACACACACGCATGCATATTCATACCTATACACACGTATACGTATTCATACATACATACGCTATACGCATGCGTCTTGGTGCGGGGGATGTATGCCGTCCTACCCTCTATTCTTTTTGTGTGTGTACTTTTATCTATAGAGAGACACGTCAGGTTCTCGCCAACGTCGTGATCTCTCAGTCGGAATTACTGAAGAAGTACGGGGGAGTACACCCTTCAGAATCGTCTTCCGCTCATCGGCGTAAAATTCACTCGGCTGTGAGACAGGCCTTAAGCCAAGCAGGTAGCCGAACCCTACGATTGCTTCCTGAGCTCTAAGCGACAGGAATTTTGGTGCTGCGTTGCTGTATGAAGGCCTTTTACAGTCCTCTCATCTTCCTTCTCATCTATTTGTCTCTATGCCAATCCAAAGAGAGAGGCGAATCCATGCGGGTACTTTATCGGTAGAGATTCTTGTAGCTGCAAGCACATATATGCATACATCCTGGTAGATAGATGTGTTTCCTCTTCATCTGTATGGTGTATGTCTCTCTTACTGTACACTCTTCGTATACCTGGTCCAAGATAAGACTGCAGCGAATGTATTGTACGAGGATGTACATACACCGCTGCCTGGGGGCCTCGCCTTCTCAGATTGGCTTGTACATTACTGTAACAACACCAGTCATACATCTTCTATCTCTCTAGTCTCTGATATCGAAGAGCATCTTCTTCGCATCTAGCTACCAGGGACTCGATCTCTATCGCATCTGTGCAGATACGTGGCCGTCTCCCACCTATCTTGCTAGAGTGATAGACTTTACTTCACTTGTTGCTCTGAATGATGTCTCGCTCAAAAGACGTTCCCGACGTCTTTCTCAGCGAGATCTCTTGCAAGCTTCAGTCGGTACGAATTTGCTAGAGATATCTCTCCTGTCTCTACCCTCCTTTCCTACTCAGCAACCTTGGATCGTCAGTATTCTCTTTCTCGGTGATCAGATTGAGAGGAAGCACTCATCGGCGTGTTTTCCCTTCTCAAGTCGTTGTCTTCGGGAGTCTCTCTGTTATGAACGGATACATTGACATTTCCTAAGTATTTGGTTCTTTCTATTGCTGTGTAGTCTTCTTCGTATACAGACCTTCATACCCAAGCCTATACTTGCGTATCCCTCTATGTATGCTAGGTTTCCCTGCGTCAACTATGACAAGTTCCACTGCTTCTTTAGTAAACCTTTTGTATGTCCTTTCTTATTTTATACACATACCGGTTTTAATCTATATGTTTCTTGTTCTCTCGTTTCTTCTCGTCTTTCTGTTTGCTTTGTACATATATAGGTTTAAGCCTACAAGATGTCGATGTTCTGGCATACACAAGAGGACCTGGCCTTGTACCTTGTTTGTCGGTTGGAGCAAGAGCGGCTTTGGAGATCGCTGCTGAGCTTGAAGAGACTGGGAGAGAAGCTCTTCAGTTTCTTTCTCTCATGAGTGATGAAGGGCTGAAGGATACCGATGACCAGCAGGTAAAGCGGGGACAAGAAAGAGAAGAAGAATCTTTACGAGGAAGACAAGGAGAAGCTGGAGAGACGAGACAGAAGGGGTTGAGAAGAGATGCGAATAGAGAGTTCGAGATTTGGAGGAAAAACGAGCAAAGCAGGACACAGAAAGAGGGTGTTGTATATACACCGGGGGGGGATTATAGCAGTAGTCAGATTCCTTATATTTGGTTGACTCCCGAAGAGCGAGAAGCACTATTCTTCAAGATCTTCGGCGAGAAGAGAAAAAGAAGCGGAGATAAAGACAGCATTTTAGAGGAGATCAAACCTTTGGTTGTATCGATTAATCATCTTCATGGTCATGTTCTCTCAGCTTGGATGAACGAAGAGAATGAAATCTTAAGTCAAGACGCTCCCTTTACACCATCTTCACTGTCTCCTTCTTATTCTCCTTCTTTCCACACAGCATCAAGATCCTCTTCTTCTCCGTCCTTCTCATCACATCCGATCCCTTCTCAGTTGTCCTCGTTTCCTTCTCTCTCCTCGTGTATCGCTCCGCCTCCACAATCGTCTTCGCGTGAGGCTTTGTCTAACTTCTCGTTTCTCTCTCTCTACGACTTCTCCTATGAGCCTACTCAAGCTAATAGACGGACATCTCTACCAGTATACCAGGAGTCTTTTGGCACTTCTCATAGCTCTTCCTGTGAAAGAGAAATGGAGCCAAGAAAGCTGCCTTTCATTGTTAGTCTGCTTGTATCAGGGGGACATACATTTACGTCTATCATACGGCCTTGCCAAGATGTACCGCACGTGCACCTGATACCAAAGACGTTCACTCTACACTTTCCGCTGTGGGGTCCCTGGAGACATACGAAAGAAATGGAAGAGTTGAGTGGGGGTGAAAGGGACGAAAGAAAAGAATCAGAAAAACAGGGCACAGAAGCAGATGGTTCAACAGGAGGAGGAGATGATCAGAACGGAAAAGAGCAGACAAAGGGAGAGGAGAAAGACAAGCAAGAAATTGCAGAGAAGACAGATTTGAAGAAAGAGAGAATAAGGGGTTTGAGAGATGAGGATCATATCGGAACTGGAGGGAAAACAGCTTCTGCTAAGAATTCTATTGATGTAGAGGTCTGGGGAAGCTGGACAGAGAAGGAAGAAGTCTATGAATGTAGACAGGGCCATTCATGTGTCAATGGTCTCCAGTGTACGTACACCGGACAAACCGAGGATGATGCTGCAGGAGAAGCTATAGATAAAAGTATGAGAACTCTTCTCTCTATGGCAACCCCCTCTCATCCTTTATCTCAACCTACCTCATTATCATTTCCAGCTTCGGTTACGTCCACACAAAGAGAAGAAGGAGACCAAGAAGGAGACGGTCGGGTTCATGCAGAATCGAAGGGGAGAAAAAAAGAAGAACAAGACGAGAGAAGACACCTTCAAGGGATGAACACAAGCAAAACAGAAGAGGAGGAATTTGGAAGCTGCCCTGGAGGGGCCCTCATGGAAGAGCTTGGAAGCAAGGGTGACCCTACATTTCTTTCCTTGCCAAAGATGCTCGTATATAAGCCGAAAAGCCTAAATTTCAGGTAAAGAAGAACAGGTGCATGTTTTAATGAGAGACACCTTTCCACTGAAACAATCCATTCCAAGACCTTGTATGCGGTGCTTCATTCTGCGGAAATGCACACCCTCTTCTCAATGGTAGATTGTACACATGTATATATATATGTATATATACATATATATTATTGCATGCGTGGTATTCCTGTA